>NW_027137922.1:600000-778954 GCF_003813185.1 Lentinus tigrinus ALCF2SS1-7
CGCTTTCGAACACGATCCTCTACGTCACTGTCGAGCCGTGCATCATGTGTGCGTCTGCACTCCGACAGATGGGCATCAAGGAGGTCTACTATGGGTGCGATAACGACCGTTTCGGCGGGTGCGGCAGCGTGCTCGGGGTTAACAGCGCGTCAGTGTCCCCGCGTACCACACCACACTGTATGTATGTACTCACGCATCACATCGCAGCTTGCCGCACCCAAAGCATCCCGGATACCGCGCCCACAGCGGATACCTCAGAGACGAGGCGATCATGATCCTCAGGCGGTTCTACATCACAGAAAACACCAACGGTGAGTACGAACAAGAGGATACCGTCATCTTCCTCGGGCACAGTCGTGCTCACGTACTCCATCTGGTAGCCCCCGTGCCCAAGTCCAAGACGAACCGTGTCCTCAAGACCGACATCCCGTCGCGCTCGTCTCCGAAGCCCCAGAGCTGAGCCAGATCCTCCTGTCGATATCTGGCTGGGCTCCACAGCCTTCCCTCGAGGCTCGCGTACTAGCCATTTGAAGACTGGTAGCGAGATCTGCGTATGAGCGGTGCTGATTGGGATGGTCTGCCTGACTCGAGGCCGACGTATTTGCGAGAGGCGCGTATCGATGGGCCAAGACACATACAGTCAGAACTGTGGTTCCTTGTAGGAGACCACCCTTGGGCCACATGGCGCGGTACAGTGTCGTACACATAGCACGCTAGAAGCTCCCTGCAGCGCAGATCGATTGCAAGACCTGCCGTCATGGTGACGCCCAGTCTCCCTCGTGTCCTATGGGACCAGACAATCATACAAACTCTGTCTCTACCCGAGCCCTACCAGTGAGTACATGTTCCGGCCATATCAGCAATGTAGCCACAGGAAGGCACGCGTCCGAAAGATATGCCTCGAGTGCGGGAAGTATCTGGACAGGATATGGTAGGCGGCGATCCCGAGTTGTACACTTGCGCCTACACGGGAGCGCGTGCCCAGCACATGTTTCTTGTCACAGGTGGTTGGTGTTGCAATTATACTCCGTGGTCGAGCGCGGCAGTATTACACGCAGGCTATGCCCTGGTATGCGAAGGACTACAGTACGAATATCTATGCTATCAGTAAACGTGATCTAGTTCCAAACGTCAGCACGACGGCTCAGCCCGTCAAGTCGGGTTGTAAGTAGGGTGAGATCAAACCGCGCCCTCCCGTTCGGGAAGGCCAGCAGCTTCTCGTTTCCTCCGCTCGCGTTTCGCAGCACTGGTGCGTAGCAGCCATGCGAGGTTTTCGTACACGACGAACGTGACACATGTTCCTGGCAAAACGCGGACGAGGTTGGTCCCGAGTCCACGATAGAAGCCGCGGACGCCTTCCTCTGCCCACGTCTTCTTTATGCAAGCGGGTATGGTAGGATAGAGGTGTGAGGTAGCGTTGTTCTGTTGAGGAGGGCGTGTCACTTGGCATGCGGCGGCGGAAGGAGTCACGATTACGAACCTGTATTCGAGAGCGCACGACCTGGTATGGGTATGTCGAAGCTAGTGCAAATAGTTTGCTGGCCCCAGACATGAGTGTATACGCTGTGTTTGACTAGGAAAGACAAGCGGTCAGTACATGCGGTCAGAAGAGGATATCAGGGACAGTGTCGATTCACCAGTTTGTCATCTTGCGGAGTGTACGCCCTGCTTTCCTTGGCGAACTGTCTCTTCTTCCGCTCAAAGCCCCATCTTTTCATCTCTTCGTACACCATGAATTGTATCGCGCCATTACTGACCCCGAAGAGCGCTAGTGAAGTGCCTCGGTACAGCCCGGACATGCCCTCCGTGCGGTAAATCGACGTCAGACCATCTGTGTCATGGCATGACGGCCACTTGTCAGCTCGCTGGGACGCGCGATAGTACTCTCCGCACTCACGCCAGAGACTGCGATACGCTGCCGGGTCCTTCGCCTGCGTGGTGAACATGCGGACCTTCACGACCCATATGGGATTCGTCATTATTGCCGTAACCGCACCTGGCGGGGTACAGATGTGTCAATCAACCTCCTCGCAGGGGTGATGGGAGACATGCGAACTCGCTTGAGCGGAACACAGGAGGTATGCTCCTGGAGACAGCTTGTGGTTTGGGTCGCCGCCGGACGCGCGTTGCTTGAGCATGTGGTAGCTGCCCCGGGGGAAGACGTAAGATGACGCAGAGCACGATGAAGGGCGGGGATGTGCGGATGAGGAGCGGGGTGAGCAAGTGCAGCATGCTATCATGAGGCTGGTGTACGCACAAGAGGAAGTAGAAGCCCCAACTCGACGCGTTCCCCGCGATGTTCGCGCTCACGCCGCGGTAGAGACCTTTCCATCCGTCGCGGGCTTGGATTTCCTTGAGGGAGTTCCATATCGCTCGTCCCACTCCACCCTGCGGCTTCTCGGTCGCTACTTGGAACTTGACCTTGAGGAGGTCAAGCGGGTGCATGCAGAGCACGGCGACGACGCCTGCGCCGAGGCCCGCGAAGGCATGATCCTGGGGAGGAGAGTGAGGTCAGCGGGAGGGGTAATGGTTAGTCATAGACGAGGCGCACATACGAGAGCGGAGGTGGGGAAGAAGCTCGGCTGGGATTGGAATGGTTGGGTCATGCAGCCCGCTTGCTGCTGTTGGCAGACGAAGGAAGCGGAAGAACGATGGCGGGCACGACGACGGGCAAGGGCAAGACGGCGGCGGCGTTGGCGGAGTCGACTGACTGGCCCCAAATTGTGACGCGGGCGCGCGTATCTCTGGCGTCTATAGAGAGATAAGATAGACGCCTGTATACTCGCTGACGACGGCGAAAACGCCTCCCCACTGCGGCGAAACGACAGCCTCATCCATCCCTCCTCCCGGGTCCTCGTTCCCTGCCTCGCGCGAGGCTGTTCTAAACCACATCACGGCGGCCATCGATGGCGAATTGCCCCCTTCTCTTCCGTGCTTGATAAACATGTAATTGCCAGGCGTTTTCGGTGTGCGTCCGCTGACATGTTCCTGGGCAGCGATCGGGTTCCCTTGTCTGGCCAGTCATCGATATACATCTATAAAGCACATGTCCTCCCTCTTCTCATGCGTGGTAACATCTCTCCGAGCTCCACCCGCCATTATAAAACGCGCGACACCGCTCGCGTTCCGCCTGGTCTCGACCTCCTCCCGACTCGCCATGCCTGCACAGACGTCCTGGTCTCCTAACCGCTACCCCTCCGCCCGCCGCTCCGACCACGTCGACGTCTACAAGAGCGAGAAGAACGGCCAAGTCCGCGTCCTCGATCCCTACCAATGGCTCGAGAACAACTCCGACGAAACCGAGCAATGGACCACCGCGCAGGAACGCTTCACGCGCGAGTACTTGGACAAGAACCCGGAACGCCAAGACCTTGAAGATCAGATACGCAAGAACATGGACTATGCCAAAGTACGTCGCCACTTTGACGCGTCTACACGTCCTAACCGGTAGCCCATCGTGCCCAGTTCTCCGCGCCGTCATTCAAAGACGACGGCCGCTGGTACTGGTACTACAACAGCGGATTGCAAGCGCAGTCCGGTGAGCACATTGCGCGCGCATATTGATCGTATTGCCGGGCTCTTACATCTCCACCGACACGCTTTCAGTCCTCTACCGCTCAAAGGATAGCACGCTACCGGACTTCTCTCAACAGAGCGGCCCGGGCGGCGAGGTCTTCTTCGACGTGCGTTCCTCGACATAGGTCACGTGATCGCCTCATACTGAACGTCCACAGCCCAACTTGCTCTCTTCTGACGGCACCGCCGCACTCGTGGCGACAGCGTTCGCACGTTCGGGAGAACACTTTGCTTACGGCATTTCTCGCTCAGTGAGTTTCAGTTCGAAGGGTTCGTTCCGGCGGCGACACCATGCTGACTTGGTGTCTCCATTTCAGGGAAGCGACTTCTTCACGATCTATGTTCGTCCTACATCCGCGCCTTTAGCGTCCGTGGACGGCTCTCCTGTCTCTCACGATGACAAACGGCTTCCCGAGGAGATCCGCTACGTCAAGTTTTCCGGCATCTCGTGGACGCACGACTCGAAGGGATTCTTCTACCAGGTGGGTGACACAGTACGTCAGCACGTTCCCAGGTCCCAGTACTCACTTTCGTGTATGTGGGTACCGCATGGATCTCGTAGCGTTTTCCTGAGCGTGAGTCGCATGGGTCGGCCTCCGATGACCTCGCGGGAACAGAGACGCAGAGCGACAAGAATGCGATGCTCTACTACCACCGCTTAGGCACGCAACAATGTAAGCCAGTCATCGCAATGTCACTGTGATTCCAACTGAGAGGGTACTGCACTAGCGGAGGATATTTTGGTGTACAAGGACGAGTCCAACCCCGAGTGGATGTGGGGCACCGAGATTACCGAAGTTGACGGCCGGTACCTCCTCCTTTCCATTCGTCGGGATACCTCTAGGGTATGCCTACTACTTCTTGCCGTCCTCTGAATCCGTTCAAGCCTTTGCGGTGCAGAAAACACTCCTCTGGATCGCTGATCTTCATGAAGACTCAATTGGGCAAAACATGCGGTGGAACAAGGTTATCGACGAGTTCCAGGCCAACTACGAGTAGTAAGTCTCCGACCAAGATCGGATCGCAACCCATACGCGCGGCTGGATGTACCAGTAACTGACGCCTTCGTGCAGCATTGCCAATGACGGTACCAAGTTCTACTTCTTGACAAACAAGGAAGCGCCCCAGTACAAGCTCGTGACCGTCGACATTGCTGATCCGCTTGAGAAACGCGTGTTCAAGGACCTCATTCCTGAGGACAAGGACGCTCATCTGCAAGACGTCCTTGCTGTCAACGGCGACTACGCCGTAGTCATCTACAAGAGGAATGTGAGTACCTCAGTGCCCATCCCCGTTCCCCTTCCGGACGTCAGTTGACCCGTTACGTAGGTGAAAGACGAGATTTATGTCTACCAGCTGTCCACCGGAAAGCAGCTGCAGCGTGTCGCTCCTGACTTCGTTGGCGCGGCATCCGCCAATGGTCGGAGAACTCAGTCATGGTTCTTCTCGTCGTTGACGGGATTCACCAACCCCGGTATTGTTGCCAAGTACGACTTCGACGTCAAGGAGGAGGATAAGCGGTGGAGCATCTACCGGACGACCTTCGTGAGCGGTCTCAACCCTGACGACTTCTCGGCGGAGCAGGTGAGCAATATTACTATCACGAGCCCGGGCCATTGATAACCAGGGGTGACAGGTCTGGTACACGAGCAAGGACGGTACTCGTGTGCCGATGTTCATCGTGCGCCATAAGGATACTCAATTGGACGGCACAGCACCCGCTCTACAATACGGTCAGTTGCCTACGGCATGCTCTATACTGCATCTTAACCCCCTCATGCGAAACCAGGCTACGGTGGCTTCACCATCTCCATTAACCCCTTCTTCAGCCCAGCAATCTTGACCTGGATGCAGAAGTACGGCGCAATCCTCGCGGTCGCGAACATTCGTGGAGGAGGCGAGTTCGGCGAGGAGTGGCATCTCGCCGGCACGCGCGAGCGTAAGGTCCGTGACTAACCCCGCTCCCTACTTAGGTGGTGTGGCTGACCTGTCTCGCGTGCCCACGTTCCGAAGGTTAACTGCTTCGACGACTTCATCGCAGCCTCGTACGTCATTTTTACCTCCGATCTGGTCCCGGTCGTACTCACGCATGCATGCTTAAGGCAATTCCTCGTCGACAACAAGTATGCCGCACCCGGCAAGGTCGCTATCAACGGCGGCTCGAACGGAGGTGCGACTTTTTCAACTGATTGCATACGGGTTATTGATGCTTCTTGATATGGGTAGGTTTGCTCGTTGCCGCGTGCGTGAACCGTGCCCCTGAGGGCCTTCTGGGTGCCGCAGTCGCCGACGTGGGCGTCCTTGATCTTCTCAAGGTGATTCTCCTCCAGCCACTTACCGTGTTATGGCCTCATTGACACTCATCGCTTATATGTGCCTGTAGTTTGCGGACTTCACGATAGGTAAGTCTAGGTCGATGAGTGAATGCAAAACTCCGAAGACTGACGGCGTGATACCCAGGCCGCGCATGGACTTCTGACTATGGCGACCCGCATGACCCGCACGACTTCGACTTCATCTACCCCATCTCGCCCCTGCACAACATACCGACGGACAAGGTCCTTCCCCCGTTGATGCTCACGACCGCAGACCGTATGCCATCACTGTCCATTTTTGTGTGCCAGCGGATTGACCCGACCCTCACTTCTGGTAGATGATGACCGTGTAGTGCCTTTGCACTCGTTCAAGCATGCTGCGACGCTGCAACACTTACAGCCCAACAACCCGCACCCTCTGTTGATCCGTATCGACAAGAAGGCGGGTCACGGCGCAGGCAAGTCGACCGAGAAGCGGTATGTGTGACCCTTATGACTCGCATCGCCTCAAGTGGGCCGCAATGCTAATCATTGACACAGAATCCAAGAATATGCCGACAAGTACGGCTTTATTTCGCAGTCTCTCGGCCTCAAGGCCCGGGATGCCTAGTGGTACTGTAGAGTACACCTCAAGTTTGCGGACTAATAGGATACTACTCGCGGACACCTCCAGGAGCTTGCTTTAGTAATCTCATCTCGTCTCGTTGTCGAAGATGCTGTGATATAGTTTTTGCAATGGATGCTAATGCGACAAGGCTGCTCTTAAGGGCTTGCATGAGTGGAATAGTACCTCGGCGCTGGTCACTTTGGAAGGTTTGCACGCGCAAGCTCCGCAGTGATTCTCATGATTGGGCTTTGAAGCGCACGGTCAGTGGTCATTGAGCATCATTGCCCTCACACTCATGTGCTGACAGAGTGCCATATCATCAGGTCCTCGATACATGTGCGGCGGCCGGCGAACTACATGAGCTTCCCACAGGTTCCTGTTGACATAGTTAGTATTGTGGTTCGCGAACCGACGCCGACGCACTCACCAGCGCTCGATGATGGGAGCAGTTCCTAAAGGCTGAGAGCCCTCGGCCGCAGCTAGCCATGATATAGAAGTCGAAGCAGCCCCATCATGAATTTGGAAGCCTGCCGTCGCTCCCGAGCCTACTGACCACCGATTCTGCACAGGTGACCAAAGTTAGTCTGGGACTGCTCACGGGTATAATAGACTCCTGTTCTGTGGGTATCTCGCTGACCCGCCTGTACTCACGCACGCGTCTTCTGTTATCAGACCTCTGTTGCTTCAGACAATGCCCAAGTTCAAGGTCGTGATTGTGTTAGCACCGTCTCCTCCATTCTTGCGTATAGTATACTGATATCCTCGACGACAGCGGTGCTGGGCTGAGCGGTCTTGCGTTCGGCATTGCGCTTCAGAAGTACGCCCCCGACGTCGACTTTGAGATATATGACGCCGCGTCTCAGCTGTCGGAGATTGGGGCCGGGGTGGGCATTCAGCAGCGGACTTGGACGATCATGCAAGAACTGGGGATGGAGGAAGCCCTCTTAAAGATAACCGAACACTGGGAAGAGAGCAGTGAGTTGCTACATCATGCAAGGCCTGTACGCACTTCTCTAACAGTCGGCGCAGCCTATCCCATAGTACACCGGAAGTCTGACCAGGCGGAGGGTGTCGAAGTTCATCGGATGAACATGGGTATGTCTGGGTTCTGCACTTCGGCGAACGAGGTGGACGGATCGCTGATCACCACTATGTCGGCCTCAGAACGCAACTACGCGTTCCACAGGGCCGAGCTGCAGAAGGTGTTCATGGAAAAGCTGTTACCCAGGCAGGTCCACCTGAGCAAGCGCCTCGAGTCGTACGCACAGCCCGAGGATGGCACCGGCCCGATCGAGTTGCGCTTCCAGGACGGCACCACGGCGACGTGCGACTATCTCTTTGGGTGCGATGGCGTCCGGTCTCGGGTGCGCGCCGTCATGTATTCGCAGCTGGCCGAGCGGGCGGAGGCTGCGGGCAAGGTCCAAGAGGCAGCCGAGCTGAGAGCGATGATGCCCCCGCTGTTCTCTGGGGCCGTCGTGCATCGGTGCTTGATCAGGAAGGATACATTGCCAGCGGAGACTTTGGCTCACTCGGCGTTCAATCATCCTGGTATTGTGCTTGTGAGTTGACATGAGTGATCGGAGTGGAGAACTTTCATACTGACTCCTTTGGGTTTGTGGCAGTACGGTGGAAAGAACAAGGTTAGCGATGCTCAACACACGTCCCTTAATCGTCCCGTCGCATGATGCTTACGGAGATGTCGCTACGCATAGCATCTCATCACATATCCAATTTCGTCAGGACGTATCCTGAACGTCGGCGGCGGCGTCGACTTCCCCGAGAAGGAGAGCAAACCGTACGACGGCCCGTGGACAGCACCAGTCAGCAGAGAAGATATAGTAAAGCATTTCAAGGGCTGGGAGCAAGACGTGCAGGAAGTTCTCAAGGTAAATGACATACACCGCCTTGTGGGTGCGTTGTGCTCATTGATATCGACAGTATATCGACGGAGGCATTCTGTGGGCCATACACATAACTGGTAGGTTGCCGACTTACGTTGACGGCCGAGTCGCACTCGTGGGTGATGCTGTGAGTAAATGCGACGCCAACACTCCCCAAATAAGCTGATGTCAGCCAGGCGCATGCCATGATGCATCACCTTGGATCAGGCTCCGGGCAATGCTACGAGGTCAGTGCGAAGCACCATGTCATCATGACCGTGAAGTTCACAATGTGGACTCCCCAGGATGCTTGGATGCTTGCTCAATTCTTGGGCAATGCGAACATCACCAAAGACAACGCGGCCGTAGCCCTGCGCGTGTACGACGAGATTAGGCGACCGTTCGCTCAGAGGGTCGCAGACCTCTCCGTCAGGGCGGCTGAACTGCACCACTTCAAAGGGCCCGAACTCGCTTGGCTAACGCCGGAGCTGAGTGCGACGGGAACGGCACTGACTCAAGAGCAGCTGATGAACGTTGGGGAGGAAACAGAACAGGTCAGAGCCTGGAGAGACCACTCAGACCTCGTCGAAGAAAACGCTGCGGCGATGACGCGGCTGGCCGAAGCGCTGGCGGCAGCATAGGCTCCGTGGCCAGATGGGCACCTTCCATCAGTTTGTGAGGTAATGATTTCGGTGTGTATCCAATGCTCATCAGCAGGTCATCTGTAAGTGAGAATTGAAACCACATCCGTAGTCCTTCAGCGTCCAAGTCGGTTACAATCGTTCATTGAATATGGATTGCACTGTACAGCGTTGGATCGCGTTGGCATATACGGAATCAATGAAATTCATGTACTTTGATGCACTTGTATACGTACCTAGATGCTTCGGTACCAGGTAGGGCAAGAGGTAGGGATGACCCGGTTGGGGTCCGCGCGGGCGCTTCGGCCATGCATGCATCGGCCGTCACGGTGGCACTGGCAGTTGAAGTGGGTCCTCCTCCACATTTCCTCCGTCTTCTCGTCTTCGGGACGCCGACAGGAACGCTAGTGTCGCCCTCAAGTCCGGACATCGTGTCCACAAAAACCTATGTTCGGAGCGATCTTCGACCAGGGACTGTTGCACACGTCAATACCACAGGCGGATGACTATTATCCAGGGTTGCCTTCGCGTTTGTGAGGTCTTCCGACGTCTGTTGTCCTCTTTTCTCGGATTTCATGCCAATGCTGACCCATGCTCATGATCGCCGCAGCATGGAACCCACAATGGGAAGATAGCTTTGCCTATACCGATATCGCTGACCTACGACCATTGACTACGGGAGTTCCAACGGGGATAGAGGACTTACGCAAGTCCGTCGGCAGCGGCACGACTTCTGAACGCACAAGGCAGCATGGTTGCCAGGCCCGACTGTACGGAACATGGTGTGATTGTCAATACCAGGTTCTACCGCTTCCACGGTCTGGACAGGTGATCGACGGACCATATAAGAGGACAGCGTATCTGGTGCGAAACGATTATCTCAAGCAATACCTCCTGCGGACAACGTGCGGAAGCTAGTCCATCTAACTCGCAACTGGCAAAGGCGCACAAGATGCCTGAATCGAAGCTCAACGTGGCGATTGTGTTCGTGTCATTTGCCTCTGGCTTGTTTTCCTTGATACTGACATTGTTGCTGCAGGGGAGGTGGCATGGTCGGCTTGGCGTTCGCGATTGCTCTACGGAAGCTCGGCCCCGATGTCACCTTCAGCATCTATGAAGGAGCAACCGAGCTGTCGGAAGTGGGTGCAGGAATCACAGTGCAACGCCGCGCGTGGCAGACTCTGTCGGCCATAGGGCTAGAGGAAGAGCTCCTGAACCTAGCCGGCTGTCGGGAGCAGAAGTGTGCGTATCCCCCTTCCATCAATAGGGACAGACACGGCCGCATTGACCACCCTTTCTTTTACCGACGTGCAGCCGTAGGCTACGTCTACCGCAAGTCTGACCAGCCAGAGGGCATCCATCTCAAGACCATACAGACTAGTGGTACGTTCTAGCTTAGGCATATCATACTAACAGATTCATCGCTCCTCGCCTAACGAATTTTCATTCATAGAACCCGGCTACACGTTCCACAGGGGAGAGTTGCAGAAGGCCATGATTCGACACCTCGCATCCACCCACACCATTCACACACGCAAACGCCTCGTCTCGTACATGCCCCTGGAAGAAGGCGTCGAACTGCACTTTCACGATGGCTCGACGGCGCGATGCGACATCCTGGTCGGCGCCGATGGCGTCCGTTCCGCCGTGCGGAGCGCAATGTATACGAAGCTAGCGGATGCTGCGCTGGCCGCAGGTGATGAAGATAGCGCGAAAGTACTCAAGTCGCATATCTTGCCTGTCTTCTCCGGTAACGTCATATACCGGACCCTGATCCGTAAGGATATCCTTCCTGAAGAGGCCGCGCAGCATCCCGCTTTCAACAGAGACGAAGTGATGATCGTGCGTTCACTGTTGTCTATCATTCAATGGCTCGCAACCTAACAATATGTCTCGTCTAGTACGCGGGCAGGAATAGGGTATGTAACTGATTTGGCTCTCCGTAGAGTCAGTACTGATGCAACCTGTCGAACTCAGCATCTTGTTGCATACCCGATCTCGCAAGGACGCGTGCTCAATTTGGCCATGGTGTTCACGGCCCCAGGAAAGGAAGGCTCCGTCTACGAAGGCGCATGGACTTCTTCGGTCAGCAAGGAGGAACTTGTCGGACGCTACTCGGGCTGGGAGCCCGACGTTGAAGAGATTATGAAGGCGGGTGCGACGAAAGGTCTCATCACAATCCATGACTGACCGGCATGCGTTATATAGCACGTCAGTGACAAAATACTCAAGTGGGTCGTCAACGTCGCGACTATGCTCCCCACATACTCGGACGGACTAGTGACGCTCATGGGCGACGCGGTAAGCATGATATTGCAGCCTGATTCATCGGCATACGCTAAGAGTAGCCGTGGACACAGGCACATGCAATGACGCCTCACCAAGGCGCAGGCGCGGGCGTAGGCTTTGAGGTATGCCCCAATTGTTCCGTGCCTATTAGCCAGTACTGATGGCCTATGGATTCACAGGACGCGCACATACTCGCACACTTTCTGGCCCACCCGGGCGTAACGAAGGACACTGCAGCAGTCGCCCTGCAGGTGTACGACGCCGTCAGACGTCCCGCCTCCCAGAATGTGGCCACGCTCTCCCGCATGAGCGGCCGGAACCTGCACTTCAACTTGAGCGCAGGATGTGCGGATCTCACAGAGGAGCAGAGTGCAAGTGGGGAGGCCATATCTCCTGACCAGCTCAAGGAGGTGGGCGACGCTATTGGGAAGCTGACGGAGTGGATGTTCGCTACAACTGTTGCGGAAGATAGGGAGGTTGCGATGCAGAAGCTGGAAGTGGCACTGGCGAATGCCGCGCGTTAAAGTCAATGGTAATGGCTATGGCTATGTAGCTGACACGCGTTAGACATGATAGAAAACCGAGGGGTTTCAGTATACCGTCTGTCCTACTCGACATACCTGTATGTGGAGCAATGAATCTAGCCCAAGGCCAACCTACAGTGCAACACGTGTATTGTGAATCAAAGCAATCAGGCAGCAGGACAGCGAAAACGAGCAACTCTAACAGGGCAAAAGTGTACATGAGCAAGACAAGGTCGAGGAGAGCAACATATAGGGGATGAGTTATCTGCGATTAGAGTGATAAGTTTATGGCAACAATTAGAGCCCAGACTGGTGGCACAATAAGAGAGGATAGACGATACTTCAAAGCCTGAACAAGAAACCGAGCTGGAAGAGACAACTTTGTCAGTATTCCGTTTGTGGAAGAACACGACAGAGGAAGCAACTCACATCCTGAGGAGTAAGACGACCCATCGCAGATTCGTCAGTGGAGAGCGTCGCATCCACCATGGCAGCCTTCTTCTCCTGGAGCTGGATGATACGACTCTCAATGCTGTCTTCAACGACAAGTTTGATGGCCTGCACGGGGCGGCGTTGACCGAGACGATGGATACGGTCCATAGCCTCTGCAAGCGTGACGTGTGAGCAGTGCAGCAAGAAACGCGGGATCGGAATATACTGACGGTATTCGACGGCTGGATTCCACCAACTATCCATCAGGTAGACGCGAGAAGCCTCCGTCAAATTTAGAGCAACGCCTCCAGCCTTCAAGCTGACAAGGAAGACAGTGACATGGACGTTGTTCACTGGTGCATATTGTCAGTAACTGTAGCCACCATTGGCAGATGACCGAGGACGTACTGAAGTACTTGATCGTGGCATCACGAGCCTGGGGACTCATAGTACCCTCCAGACGGCAGATCTACCCCAAATTGAGCATGCAAGATCTCGCTACATAGCGTGTGACTCATACGTACAGTGAACCCAGCCTTCTGCAGCCGGTAAGCAATGAGGTCTAGGAAGTTGACGAACTGGCTGAATACGAGGCTCTTCGTCGTCGCGTCCTGCTTTCGAAGGTTGCTGAGCTCCTCGACGAGAGCTTCGATCTTCGACGAAGAGCGCCACTTGTCCAAGTCAAGCCGACCAAGGATGCCCTGGCGGGTCTTCACGTTCTCGTTTTCAAGCTCGATTGCGGGAGCCTCCAGGTCAATCGTCAGAGCAACGTGACAGACGGGGCAGGCAGGCTGTAAGGGAGAATCATCAGTGTCATGTTGGGGAAGGTCGGGTGAAGAAGGGGTATACCGTAGCCTCCAGCGATGCCTCAAGGTACTGCTTGATGCACTCGCGATCAAAGATGTGCCTGCACTTGGCTTGGATCGCATCCTCTGCAAACTCGTTGCAGAGACGACAGACAGTGCCCTCCCCAACGTCATCCTGGACGAACACACCAGCGTTGTTCTTGCTCCGCAAAACCAAGTCGGGATGGCACGCCATTTGCCGCATGCGAGTAAGCCTGCCAGCGGAGCGATGCGTCAACGTGATTGTCTGTACTCCGAAGATGGACAAACTCACAAACTGAAGATATTAGAGTAGTCTACGAGTCGGGTTTGAGCAGCGGTGCTGATAGAATGATGGATATGTACGCACTGTTCAGTACTGTTCCGGAGTCCACGTAGGTGTTGAACTGCCTCTTCGCATCGGAGAACAGCGACAAGTAGAGCTCCTTCTCTTCGGGACTGAAGTAGTCGCGCCGGATGATCACCGTGCGCGGAGGGAGACCAAGATCGTCGGCACGTTGGATCTATCGGAAACAAATGACATCAATTGCCTGCCAAGCGCAGCAGCAAAGATAGACTGACCTTCGTGCGACGAAGCATCATTCGGTCCAGCAAGATCTTGAGCTTCTTGAATGCGATAGCACCAGGACCAAGCATGCCGTTCTTCTGGATGGGTGTAAGAATTTCGTTGTTCCAGAAGCATGTCTGTCGCCGAGGATCAGTAGCGAGCTTGCGAACAAGAAGAACCGATGACTAACATGCTTCATCGGACTATGGCCGCAGTCTTGACAGCATGCATAAGTCTCGGCGGGATGAGGTTTTGTATATGTAGGGACGCACCATCGCAGGACCGTTTGTCGGAGAAACGCCAGTGCAGCGACTTGCAGTCGCAATCCTTACCTGAGCTACGATTAGCACGAGAAAGTCGCTGCTTATGGCGCACTCACAGAAGTAGTATGAGAACGGATCCCCTCCGAGGAAGCGCACCAGACTGTAGAGCTCGCCGACACGGTTCTGGAGAGGGGTACCTGAGAGGCACCAGCGATACTTGGCCTGCAGCTCGAACGTCGCCTTGGCAGTGTTGGTGGCCCGTTCCTTGATGTTGTGCGCTTCATCGAGCTACGATATAGTGCCTATGAGCGGTGCTATTTCCGTGGAATATTGGACGCTTACGATGACTCTGTTCCACCTGATTCCATGAAGGGGGGACTTCTCCTTCACGATGCGGCCCTTACGCTTGAAACCGCTGTGCTCCTTGCGGAAACAACTCTCTAAGACTGCATACGAAGTCAAGACCTAAGATACAGTCATTGAATGAATGAACAAGAACATGCCAATAGCACTTACCACATCATACTTCTTCAACGCCTGGATACTGGTTTCCCTCGAACCGCCGTGCCATACTAGGGTCTTGAGGAGATTGTCCGTGTGAAGTTCTATCTCGTTCCGCCATTGCATAATCGCAACGGTCGGCCTTAAGACCGCAATCAACATAACTGACTACTGTAGAGCAAGCTAGAGGTGCACGTACGCGACAACCAGATTGGGCTTTGCCCCATGGTCAGATACCAATAGCGAGATCATTTGTATAGTCTTGCCCATTCTGTCATGACATACATTCTCTCAGCGGTCTTGCAAGATACATACCTTCATGCAAATATCACTCACCCCATCTCGTCCTGAAAATTGCGATGAATGAGTGTTCACTCCGAAGCCTTGATGTTATGGACGTACCGCGAGCATACCACCACTCCACGGACCCTGCTCTTGCTCCTTGAACCAAGACAAACTTTCAAGTTGGAACGGCAGGAGTTGGACTTTCAGGTTCGAAGGTTGTTCGGCCTTTTGTGGGACCACAACCTTGATGTCTCGTTCCAGATCACCCCACACGTCCTTGAGCTCGGGGTGATGCCGTCGAAGAGCAATGGTCGCCTTCTCAGCCTGCATATATGGTGAGCAACCGCATACATTGGACGATTCTGTTACTCACATGGGTGAGCTTCCGTCCAAGCTTCTTCCGCATCTCAGCTTCTTCCCGCTTTACCTCCCGACGACGGAGCAATTCCATCTTACGCTCCTCTTTGCTCAGCTTCTTGAGCTGTTGCAGCGTCATTGTCTTGCTCTTCGCAGTAGGCTTCGTGGACTTCCGAGCCTGCTTCCCCTTGCCTTTTGCGAGCGGCTCATCATCCGATTGTGACTCCTGTGAATCAGACAAGAACTCGATGTCGCTTTCCGAGTCAATGTCTCTACCCTGCTGCTTCGCAAGGCGGCGTTCTGCCGCTGCCGCTCTCAAAGCTGCTGCTTGGTTGGTAGGAGTGCGAGACTTCGACGAACCCGCGCCAGCACTGCTCAGCCCTGCAGCACGATCTCGCTCCTCACGTGCAGTGAGCAGCGACTGCGTTGTCGCAGCAACGACCATCAAATCCTCGTCATCATCGTCCAAGTCATCCGCGAGATCCGAATTTGCATCGTCTGCAGGGTCGAACTCGGAGCCACTATCGTCGGACTCAACCAACTCTGGCTCGGACTCGGACTCGGACTCAACGATGGACTGAGCAGCGGCAACTCTGCTAGAACGCCGGGTGCTCACTGACGCTGTACCACTGGCAGACTTCTGTGCAATGGTCTTGAGGATGTGTAGGTGGTGGGAAAGGAGGACACACACCTTGGTGGTTTGCTGCGTCTCAATCTCGACGTACGCGGTCCGCTTCACCACACGTCGCTTGGCTCCCCTCCTGGTCTTGGGCTCTTCGACTTCCTCAGAAGAAGATTCTTGTCGCACACGCTTCTTAGTCGTTTTCGCCTTGGGAGTATTGACAAGCTGTTTGAGGATCTTGTCATCGTTGTCGTCGTTGTCGTCGATGGTGGACGTGTCAGGAGTTGACCGAGTCGACGCTCCGGCGCTGAACATAGGCGAGACAACCGTGCTGGGCGTCGTCGACGCGGAATGCGCAGCTCTCGAGCGACCACGCGTCACGGGCATGATGAGCAGGAACCCACGGAGATAGGGGATGCGGATGGTAGGTGGTCAAGTTTTGCGTGGCTACGGAGACGCGACGCGACAAGACGCGCTTTGAACCTTATTAATGGGCGCGTTTAGCCGAGCGGTTTTTCAATTTTGCGGAACCGCCCGGGAACACACGATCACGTGCTAGGCCAACTCCCTTGAACTGAGCAAGGTGACATAGTCGAGCATCCGGTCATTCGACTCAAGTCCCTCGTACAGAGGTTGCAGAACAGTAGAAGTGTAGGAAATTCCAAGAAACACGAGATCCATCATTCAACGCTTGCTCACTAGCCATGAAAGTTCCGAACTACCAAGACAGGAATTTGACGAAGACTGCGAAGAGAAGTATAGTCAACGCCACTCTCGCCTGATTGTTCATCTTCTCCTCTCCTCTCGGTGCGTCGCCCCATACGCCGCAGAACCAGTCGAATCGCTTAAACAGTAGCTTGTACTCTCCACGCTCCAACAGTCCGACTACCCTGCCCCACTCCGAGAATACCCTTATGACTGCACCTTCTATTATTGCGCAAAACCACCGCGCACCTCGGACGCTTGTCCGCATGCGTTGAAGCCGATAGGGGTGAATTACCAGATGGCGGAGTAAATCGAATGTGATATTGGATAGTAGGGTGGAAAAGGCGAGGAACGCCCCGACGCCTAGGATGCGCAGTCCCCAGGAAAGGTCGAATGCCGCGAAGATAGCACCGGTGACCAGAATGAGGCAGCAGACGAGCAGCGACTCCGCCGCGTTGGGGATGAGGTCGCGATAGGACTGCTCCGGATAGAGCTTGATTAGTCCTCCGTCGCCCTTCGACCACATGTAGAAGCGCCAGTACGACCTGCGGCTGCCGTTCCACCACGGGTGGGTCACCTTCACGTTGGGTGCCCCGTAGAACGGCTCGCGGCCTTCTGCGACGGAGAAGCTCCGCTTTTGCCTGCAATAGTCGATATCTTCACCACCGCCGGTCTTGGGGAACTGTAGGTTGAATGCAACTCCGTCAAGCACGTTGCGTCGCACAATGAGGTTTGCCGTAACTCCCCACGGCACGTCCTCTGCTATCTTCTCCGCAATGTTCCAGAAGAACGTTACTCCTGCGAGGTGGACCGCGGCAGTGAAGATGGTGTCTGCGGGAGGGAAGTGGGTGTTGCAGACGAAGCCGGCAGCATTCGGACGAGAACGGATGGCATTCTCAGCCTCGACAAGAAGGTCTAATTCGGGGGTAACGTCGTCGTCCAGGAAGTGAACCCATTCGGCGGCGGACTCCTGGAGGCCTCTGTTGCGGGAGGCAGAGGCCCCAAGGTTCTGAGGGTTGATCCGGATGCGAATATCCGGGCGGTGGCCGTACTTTTCCAGGAGTTCATGAATGTGGGGGGAGCGCGGGTTGTCGATAATGATGATGAACATCACTGTGCAAGTAGGTGACGGTTGGAGAGCGAGGAAGACGTCGATGTAGCGCATGTCGACACGGTAGCACGGAATGACTACATCAAGTGTGAGCCTTCGTGCCCGTCCCAGCTCAGGATCTTGGCGGCACAGCCAAGCTTCCACGGCTTTCGTGGCGTTGTCCAGCGGCGTGAATGTCCAGCCGGCCGCATGGACCTTATCGTACCGTGCTGCATTGCTGCCGCCCAGCTTGTTGTGGATGCGGCAAGGGACCATAGTGGAGGCACCCCATCGCCGGTAGAGCTGAAAGAGGAATGGGTCGCCGTCCTGATTGGTGAAACTGTTTGGTATCACGTCGCCGCCGAAGATGTCGAGGTGAGAGCGATGGACTACAGGGAATGTGGGCATCCCGGGAAAAGACGTATCTGTGAACGCCACACAACCAACACCGTGCGGAAGGCCATCCTGTGCAGACAGCTTGGTGAAAGCGTGATGGATGGAAGACATCCAGTTTGCGTCCTGCAAAACGACGTCATCTCCCATGAGGACGTAGTAGTCGCACTTGTCTGCGTATGCTTTGCGAGCGCAATCACGCCAGAGCGCGCAGACATGCCCGCGCGGGTGGGTGCAAGGCGGAAGGGTGATTACATGGACGAACCCGTGTTCTCGAAGGATGGGCTCCGCAATGTTCTCTCCTCCCGATCGCCAGAGGAAGGTATCGTCCTCGTCGATAGCGACATATATACGCAGTTGGTATCGTTCGCCTAGACGGGAGACATCGTCGGCTGTCGTTGTCCTGAGCGACTCGGCGAAGCAAGCCAGGTTGTCGAGGCAGTCTTGCTGTGCGCCAGACCCGCGCGAGGTGATCGGGAGGAGGATCGCGAATGTGATAGCATCGGCGGCGAGATCGACTACGTCGCTCGTCTGCAGGCTCCGGAGGAAGGGGATACGCTCTGACTCACCCAAAGATGATACCCTTGCATCGATCTCCCCTCGAACCCACTCTCCGGTGATCTGCATACCCTCCTCCAAGGCGACGGTCGGCTCCCATCCCAAGGTAGACTTGACGAAGGTGTTGTCCGAGTTCCGCGAACCGACGCCGAGAGGTCGCTCGTGCAAGTGACAGTAGGAGACTGTGAGGGGATTGAGACCGGCCACTTCAACGGCTATGTCTGCAAGTCGCTGAATGGATACCGCGGCATCCGATCCAACGTTCACTGGAGTGGAGCAGTCGGAGTCCAACAGACGCAACACCGCTCCTACGGCGTCGTCGATGAAGCAAAAACTCCGCCTCTGCATCCCGTCGCCCCAGACCTCGACCTGAGAATCTCCAAGCAGCTTGGCCGCGATAGCTTTCCGGAGGAGAGCAGCTGGCGCCTTCTCCCGACCTCCAAACCAAGTGCCCCGCGGACCGAAGACATTGTGGAAGCGTGCGATCCTGATCTCCAGGCGCGAGGTGTACTGCGACAGCACAAGCTCACTGGCAAGCTTCTCCAAGCCATACAAGCCTTGGGGATGAGGAGGAGGGTTCTTCCACACGTCTTCCTCTGCGAGGGAGACATCGGCATTCGGGGTTTGCAGTGACTCGGGGTAGACGCACGCCGACGAGGCGTAGAAGAAAACCCGTACACCAGCAGCTTCAGAAGCAGCGAGGAGATTGAGCGTCATGGTGTGGTTTTCTTGGTATATGATGAAGTCGTTAACGGCGTGTATCGTCCCCATGCCGCCCATCGTTGCGGCAAAATGGAGTACGACCGCAACATCTCGGACCGCCTCAACACAGACCAAAGGGTCGCAGAGGTTGCCTACGAGAACTTCTCCTACGCTCTGCTGACCGTAAGGAGGATGTGGGACGAGGTCTGCAACCCGGATGCGACACCCTTGAGCGTGTAGCCGTCGGGCAACGTGGCCGCCCTGTTGGTGGTTAACAAGGATTTTAGAGCATAATGATGAGGACGTACGATGAATCCATGTCCGCCGGTAACGAGGATCAGTTTATTCTTGTCCAACATGGGGGAAGCTACTATGCTCAATCGAGGCTTGGAAAGGCGGGGGAGTAGGAGGGCGAGTCGTAGTGAATGCAAGATATTTACCAAACCTGTGACAGATTCGGCACCTTTTCCGCCGAGAGCACATCGCCTGAACCAGACTGTCCTGATCATCCTTTCCGCTTTCTGGAGGTATCTCACGTCATGTCTTGCCACATGCGACCGCTCTAGCACATTCATCAGGCTTCCAGCCGCAAGTAAGAGGAGCCGAAGAACCACCGCGACTTATCGATAGATTGGGAGCACAGAATGTGGTCCGATTGTCCGGGAAAGAGTGTGAGCGGTGACATAGGCCCCGAGTGTCTGAGCGGCGAGTGGTTGACACGGAGGAGAGTAAGGCGCCTATTACCGCAGCAACAAAGCCCTCGCGGGAAGCCATTCTGATGTCTCCCTGAGGGTCTTCGAATGTGGCCCACGTTCTCAGAGCCTCTGATGCATGTGCGGTTTGATATGTCTGTCTAAGTGGTCGGAACAACCGCTATCTGTTGAGCGACGCGGCAAGCTTCGTGCAGGATCACATCCGGGTAGATGTCGGTAATCCGAGGGTGTCACGGCCTGGCAAGGGAAGCAGAATTTCAGAGACACCTGGATCGCATTACAGGGTCTAAATAAATGGCTAGACTGCATGTTGTTCCTGCCGAAGGCCCGGTCAGCCGATTGAGCGAAACGGGTGCATCCAAGAGGGTTTACCGCGCAAAAACTTCCACCGTTCCTCTGTGCCCTCTGTCCCTCCGTTTCCGCGACGGTTGTGGGTGTTCTTTCTGTGAACCCAAGGTGTTGAATCCTGCTAACAATCGACGTCAGTTCGGTTACACACCATGCAGCAGAACTCCACACTTGGGTACGAATTCACCCCTTCGCAAGACTGGTTCTCCTTCAACATCGATAGCTGGCGATCCATTTTCCCCCGCGTACTCGCACAAAGTCCCCGTGTCCTAGAGATCGGTTCTTGGGAGGGAAGGTCAGCCGTCTTTCTCCTGACTGAACTGTGCCAAGACGGCGGGGAGCTGGTGTCAATCGACCATTTCGACCTGATGACAACGGAGGCGGGTCAAGAGCGATACCGCAAGCTTGCGCATAACCTCTCCCTCACTGGTAAACCCTTTCGAATCATCGACGAGTTCAGCGTGCCGGGGCTCATGACGCTGCTCACGGAGGAGATGTCGGCGGCGGAGCCCGGCTTTGACTGGATTTACGTGGACGGGTCGCACGAAGCGGACGATACGTTCCTCGACGGAGAGCTGATGTGGCGTTTGGCGAGGAAGGGAGCGATCGTCATCTTCGACGATTACCACTGGGACAAGGAGCCGGAGGACAGCGTCCATCACCCTAGGAGGGGCATCGACGCATTCCTGGCACTACACGCAGGCCAGTACATACTGCTCTCCTCGGAGACTCAATACCAGGTCATCCTCCAGAAGACCACCGACATGCGCATCGGGTTCCTCGTCAAGGAGAAGCAGTTGGGCTCGAAGGAGCGGCTCGCGAGCGCGCTCAACTACGGCATTCACGTCGCGCTAACCATCGACGAGGGCTACGCTGTCGCGGCCGCAGTCGCTATCCGAAGCGCGGTCATGTACACGACAGGTCGGGTTACGTTCTACGTGGTGGGCAGAGACATCGCAGAGGAGACCAGAGCAAAGCTGCGCGGATGCATCAGTGACGAGCGCGAGAAAACAATTGCTTTCATTGACCTACCAGGGCACTCCCAGTCTTCCGCCCAGCTCGCCCTTCCTGACCATCTGACATGGGGCAAGATAGCCATGGTTCCTCTCCTTCCGGTTGAACGAGTGCTCTATCTCGACGCCGACGTCCTGGTACGAGGAGACCTGCACGAGCTCTGGGACATGGACCTGGGAGGCAAGCCGCTCGCTGCGGCTCCTGACGTCGGACTCCCCAACGGTCACGACGCACTCGACATGAAGAACACTCCATACTTCAACGCTGGAGTGCTACTCATGGACCTCGCTCTCGTCCGCATGCACCTATCCGCGCTCCATACACTGGCGACGAAGATGAGGGATTCTTCGCACAAGGATCAGGACGTGCTGAACGTCCACTTCAAGGGAGACTGGCAGCCGCTCTCTCTACGATGGAACGCACAGGGGCTCGGTACCTACGCGCGGTACCGCACTCCCGAACGCGATGCCCTCGATCTGGAAGAGATGGATGATCCCAAGATCGTTCACTTCACTGGTCCGCTGCATCCGAGCCTGGCAGAAGTACTCAATCCCTTCGTGCAGCCGTTCACAAGCAAGCCGTGGGGGTACGCCGGCGCGCCAGGCCATCCCTACGCGGATGACTGGTGGAGCATCTTGGAGGAGACTACGTGGAGGGGATGGAGGACTTCTTCCGAGTACATCGCTATATGCGAGAAGCAGAAGGGGGAGAGCATAAGGATCGCAGTGGAGGCCTTCCTGAACAGTTTCGTCTAGGGGGTCGACACGGTCGCGACATCGATATCCGGGATCTTAATGCGGTCTTTTGTCGTCGTCTTTCAGTATCTGTCAGCATGGTGATGTCTCAGTGTCACACTACGAAGTACACTTGAGAATTTACACTCAACGTGTGTTATAGAATATCTTTTCAGCCGGACTGGTGGTGGTTCAAGCGCAAGTCAACTCTGCCGTACAGTGGGCGCCTGTCCGCGTAGCCTGTACATCGAACTTCCCGGCCCCAAAGCCCATACACAATGCGTGTCATATGCTAGTCAGAAAACCAGTGGTGAATGCATAGTCCCCCGTCCCATCCGATATTGGTAAAAGAACGGCAAGTTGTGTTATCGAAGTCCCCTTCTCTTCGAGTTCACGATACTCATGATCATCAATGGCAAGCCTGGACTTCCCTCAAAGTTGCAATTGGCAGTTGTCGCTGCCAGTCACAGTCACCTTAGTATGAAGCGAAGACTTCACGAGGTTGCAGCGGCAGCGGTGATAGATGATTAGTATACACTACAGAACAGGGTTAAATAGAAAAATGATAAGACAACAGGTACCCGGGCTCGCAACTCGTCTCCGCAAGAGACCTAGTGAGAGAGATCGTCCTCCGCCTGCAACCATGAGAGTGGTACTAAGATACAGATCTACGTATATGCTATGCGGAGTAAAATATCGATTGAGCGATGATTGCAGCGAGATCCAACAAAACAGATAACACATCGGAACACAGACAGAGAGACGAGCATGTAGCAGACAGGGTAATGGGTACGGGTGCGGGTGCGGTGCGAGACGAGTATGCGAGACCAACGGAACAGAACGTATAGAACAAACCAGTCAGGGACCGTCCGCGAGCGGCGCACTCACGTGCGCTGGCGGAGGCAGCTGGTTTTATGATCCTTGTGTCCGTCCACGTTTTCGAGCATTCTTCTTCGCCGGTTGCTGGCCATCTGCGTTTGTGGTTGTCGGTGAATCCTCCCCTGATCGTGCGGGGGGCGCCTTGCGCTTGAGCGACGCGTTCGCCATCGACGGCGTCGTGGGACCCCCCGGTGTCGGGGCAGAAGCTGGTGTGGACGCCTGTGCGGCCGGCGTCGACCCTGATGCTTGAGCTGATTGCGGTGCCGCCTTGGCCTGCTTTGAAGGACCGTCGCCTTGTGACGTGCCTTGCGTTTCAGCAGGAGGTGGAATATGTGACGGCCCTGGCATGTTTCCGGGGGTACCGAATGAGGTGGAGGGGCCAGGTGCCTGAGCTGGGATACCATTAGGACCCTCAGGATGTGTCGACGGTCCCGCACCACCCCCGGGGAAGCCATCAACTCCGTTGGGGCCTAAAGGACCGCCGCCGATAGTGCGCTCTCGCCGGATCTTGTCGGCGTAGGCATTCAAAGCATCTGCAACGTAGGGGAGTTAGTAACCCGGGCCCAGGCATGTCATAGTACTGCCGCATCTTCACTCACCGACCGGGCCCAGCTTGTTCGAAACGGAGAAGTGGATGAGATCAGACATCTGCGCGACACTTTCCGCCAGCTGCAGAGCGGAACATAAGCGCACAGAACATCGTGCTCAATCAGACAGACACACCTCTAGACATCGCATCGTGGCCTGCGGTATGCCGAACGCGTTGATAGGTTCGGCGGGGATAATAGCGTGGTCGATGAGGTACCTGGGTTCCTCATATCTGCTTGGATCGTACCTGCCTGCTTCATCCGCACCGTTCGGATTACCATTCGGAGACGGCATGATCCTCGGAGAGTCGGGTATCCGTTCGCCGACGATCGAATCAAACGCGATGTACTTGTCGTGGAAGAACGCGTCGAACTGCAACCTCTCAAACATGAGATCGTAGTTTAAAGCGATCGCAGGCACTCCGGAGGAACGTGGTGGTGGTGGATTTGCTCCAGGCTGCACAATGATCTCGGCGGTGAAGGGCCCGCGAAGGGTGATGCTATAACCGTTCGTGTAACGGAACGTCCATGCCGCGTTCGCGCACTCGACAATGGCGCGCGAGGGGTTGATGAGTCGCTCGCGTGCGCCGTCAATGGTGATCGTCTGAGACTTGACTCCAGACTGAGCTGTCACGCAGAAGAACCGCGGGAAGATGGGATAGCCAATTTCTATGTCCGGATGTGAGCTGTGCGTACTATGGCTAGAATGTCCGAGACTTACCAAATGGCTTCGCCTCGACCTGCTGGTTATCCTTCCAGAGCGTGAGCTTGATAGTCGCTTTCTCTGAGAAGTATGTCTGAACGACACGGTTCCAGTACGACATCTTGAGTCGCTATAGGAGAGTTAGCATGAACGTTGAGCCTTGGGAGAACGATCTAACCTCGTTGTTGTCCTGCGCTAGTTGACCACTGAATTGTAATATTCGCCCGAAGCATTGTCCAAATCCTACAGGGTATATGCTACCATAGACACAAACTCATTAGAAGACGCGCGGTGGGGTCGACAACGCATACACTTACGAGGACTGCCTTGTGGATTGAGCCTGAGGTGGTTGTGTGACCGTCGCAGGGGCGGGCGCAGGTGCTGGTGCTGGCGCTGGTGCAGGGGCGGGGGCTGGTGTGGTTTGACTTCTTTCCGGAGGCACAGCAGGCTGCGCCGCTGGAGGAGCAGTACTCGTCGAGGGCGTCGGCGCAGAAGTACCCGCCGACGCACCCAACCCTGTACCAGGTCGCGGGGCAATCTGCATTGGATGTGCTCCTGGCGGCGCAGAGGCGGGGGGCTGGACAGGTGGATGGGGCGGCCCCTGAGGGCTCTGACTAGAGGCTGGAGGAGGGATCCTCGCGGGTGGGGGCATAGCACCAGCGTTCATGGGCAGTGATGATTGCGAAAGACGAGGTGTGCGAGAAGTCGCAGGGGGTATGGGAGATTGTCGGTGTACAGCCTGTGGCTGGGATTGTGGTCGCGGCACGCCTGTGGGGGGATGCATTTGCGCCGCGGAGAGGTGGTCGGGTTGACGAGGAGATTGTTGTGATGACAAGTTGGGTTGTGATTGGGACATCGAAAAACCGGGGTGAGGGCCATTATGCGAGGGCGGTCGCGGGGGGGCACCTGCTCCCGGACCTATGCTATATGACCCTGGAGCGTAACCGTCGCCTCCTCCACCCATCCCAATCACTTGCGCTGGAGTAAGAGGGCCAGACGCATCCATGGACGACGTTCCTCGTTGTGACATGTCTCCGCTGGAATTCAGAGGTGCAGGGGAGTGCGCGATGTTGAAAGGCGTGTTGTTCATGTTGCTCATTTGCATCCGCGGGACGTTATGCGTCAGCTGTGGTTGCATCGGAGGGTTCTGGAAGCTCATGAACATGGTATTCTCGGGGCTCATCTGGGGGCGGTTTCCGGTGGTTTGCGGAGGCATCTGGTTACCTGCCAGCGCGCCTGCAATGTTCGGCTGTTGCTGTCCAGACGATCCCACGTGCGGGGACGAGCCAAGTTGCGATTGCTGGTGTTGGTGTGGCATAGACATCGAGTTCGCGAACGCGTTGTGTTGCATCGACTGCGGCATCCCGTGCGCGTGAGCGTGCGGGAGCGTCTGCGGCTGCCCCATCGTCGGCATAAGCTGCTGACCTGACGCCGTCCGCGCGTGAGGCGGGAGACCGTTCGCGCTTTGCATCTGTCCTGCCCGGTTCATCGGCATCCCCATGTTGTCTGGCGACATCCCACCTCCTTGCGACGACGACTGCTGGTGCTGCCGCATCATCTGCATCTGCTGCTGCGTCATCCCTCGCATCGCGTTCATGGGAGGTTGTCCGTTCAAGCCCATACCCCCTCCCATCATACCCGGCTGCATCCCCGGCATCCCGTGCGCCCCTGCCTGTCCCACCATCGGCTGCGACTGCACCCGTCGGATCGTTTGCATGTTAGCCCCAGGAAATCCGGGCATGTTCTGGAGCTGATTCGGAGGGAGACCGGCCATGTGAGAAGGACCCGCGCCTCCAGCGGGGTTTAGCCCCGGTCCATTAGGATGCTGGCCCATATACACCGGACGACGGCCTGACTGCATATTGAGAGCGTAGTTGGGATTTGGGGCGCCTGGTTGGCCGCCCATGAGTCCGAGACCGGGGTTCCCGCCTTGGTTGTTTTGGAGGAGGCCCATGTTATGCGGCATGGTTTGCTGGCCTTGCTGTGGTTGCGGTGGCATGAATGCCTGGCCCATGAGGCCCTGGTGCATGTTGGGGACTCCTCCACGAAGCATGTCGGGATGAGGAACGTTCATGACGAGACTCGGAGAGTGAGAAGTTCACCGACGCGAAGGCCAGGACGTGGTGTCGCATGCAGGAGACAGGACAGAAACCACCGCAGTGAGACGCAGATAGCAGCCACAAATATGGCGGCGGCGCCGCAGAAGACGACGGTGGAGAAGTAGGAGGCCTCAAGGGTGTCGAGGACGTCGAGGACGACGGGGAGCAGAGGAAGGGAAAGTTGAGTCGCGTTGTGGCAGACGCACTCACACGCTTGAGCGACGGCACTGCTTCCACGCCACGAGCCCATCGCCTGCCCCGATTTCCCCGCATCCCCTCCCGACTTTGCCCTCTTTTCCTCTCGTTCTCGTCCTGCATGACCCGCGGCATCTCAGGGGGCCTCGCGATGTCTAATGCTCAGATTTTCACCCGCATGCACGGTGGTTTGACTTGTGTATGAAGCAAAATGCTTCCGCGCGGCCGAGGTGAGTTGCGGCGCGTATCTGGTCCAGGGAGATCCGACATCGTAACCGGCCCCGAATCCCGCAGCAGAAGTTGAGCAGAATGGAGGCCATGGGCCATGGCTATGAATGCTCACGATGTCTCATTGCGTCTGCGGGCGAGTGCGCACCATCCTGGACATGATACGAACATGCGGCAGCTCGAGAAGCTATCGGCAAGTTATCTTGCATTGTTCTCGTGCATCATCACCTCACAACCGGCTCCCTATCTATTGTCTACACGTACAAGAGCTATCACGGATTGCGGACAATGCAAGTGTCTTACCAGATTAAAACCACAGCCCATTGTGTACACTATACGAAAGTTCGAGTTGGGATTCGTGTACTCAACGTGAATGGTACAAGAATGCATACGATCCCTGACAGGTATTGGGGACCATTGGCGTAGAGGTACTTATTAGTGGAGTGTGTCACCTAGCATTGGAAAGCCTCGAGAAGTACGCAACTCATATGTTGGGAATATTTGCGTGTCGGATGAGCGGTCGATGCACAAGTGCTGCGAACATCAAAAATCGGTGCGGACAAGGGTTGTTACATAGGACGAACTTCGGTCAGTCTCCTTGTGTAGGTAGTGCTGTTAGCTGTCCCGCTCGACGTGCAGTCAATAATGGGAAGCTTACCCGGCTCTCGATCGGGCCCGTCTAGCGCAGTGCACGATGAGCAAGTTGCAGCGTTATGGGCTATATTCACTGTTCAGATGATGAATCATTAACTGATTCTGCAGGAAGCAGGAAGCACATTTGTATGGTCCCGGGTTAATTTGAGTCAGCCTGCCGGCTCACAGCGCGTTCTCAGCAGTCGTGAGACGCACGAGTTCTTGGACTGGCCCGGGCATCCGCACCAGGAACTGCAGGACAGTATATTCAGAATACCTGCCGCTACTCCCTCATCTCGACCGCTCTGCTGTCTGTAGGCAACGCTACATCCTCAGCTCCCCCTTTGCGTCTTCCGTTTTCAGCACACTCAACTAGTGGCCATGGGCGCAGCAGATATGATAATTGACCATGGGCGACGCCAACGCGTGTGCAGGGAAGTTGTGCAGCTCGGGTCGAATGAATAGACTGATTGTGACGAGCGACGATGTCCTGAACCAGAAAGAAAATCGTGACCAGAGTCAGAGAAATAAGACCAAGGTATGTAGAACATGAAGCAGTCGTGGACGAGTATTGGACGAGCAGAAGGAAAACGCGGTTTCGGCTAGCTGGGCGTGGCAACCGACGCGCATCTGGGCGCTCCCTCCTCGTCGTCCTTCTCCTCCCCCTCCCTCCTCGTCCTCTACCACGCACTCTCCTTTTTGGCTTAGACTTCTCGTTCTTGGTGTCTCGAGGTTATCGACCGTTGACCGGAGCCAATGGCGGAGCATGGCGATGGAAACATCAAGGTCGTTGTCCGATGTCGCCCCCTCAACTCGCGCGGTTCGTATTTTCGACATACGCGTCCGTACATGATGACGACATTAACATCCTCGTCCTTCCTGGGCATGCAAATGTGATCGGAATACAACAGAAATCCAGCGCGGCGCGAAATGTCTCGTGCGCATGGAGGGTAACCAAACCATCCTAGAGCCCCCAGAGCCGGGCTCGGCGGGTGCGCAGGCGACGTCGGGACGCGCAACAGAACGCAAGCCGATGAACTTCACCTTCGACAAGAGTTACTGGTCTGCGGGCCCTAGGGATGAGCCTGGATACTGTTCGCAGCAGACGCTATACGACGACCTCGGGAAGGAGCTGCTGGACCATGGTTTTGCGGGATTCAATGCATGTATCTTGGCATGTGAGTAGCTTCTACATCATTGGAGTTGGTGTATGCTGAAGGTTTGGGAAGATGGACAGACAGGTGCGTATTCGGGTTGCCCGCGAGAGGAAGGGAAGGAGGCTGATGAGATGGCTAGGTTCTGGCAAGTCTTACAGTATGATGGGTTGTGAGTATCTATTCGCGCGTTCTTTCCGGGGGCATCACTTGGTGGATCGAGTGGATACATGCTGGACACACCCTGAACGATTTAAGTACGACGGGACGGGGCGTGTGCCCGAGTGCTACGCTATGGAGACTCGCTGTGGCGCCTGATTCGCACCATATCCTGGATACATGATGAATCCATATTGAGCGCATCTTGGGCTTAGGATTTGAGTGCTTCGGCTCTATCATCTCCATGCGCCAATTGTCTCGCACACGCCGCTGACATGTCGGCCAATCTCCGCGGGTAGTACTCGCTCAGCTGTTCGCGCGAGGGGACTTCTCGCCGGTCGAGCGCAAGGTGGTCCTATGTTGGAGGCCTGTTCAGCATGTATCCACGGATCTGCAGTTGCATGCCCCCGTCTTTCTAATTGATCTGTCTTGACATCGCGTTGCAGACGGCGCCGACAAGGGTATCATCCCGCTCACATGTTCCGAGCTGTTCTTGCGCGTCGAGCAGAAGAAGGCCGCCGACCCACACATTAATTTCACGGTAGAAGTATCCTACATCGAAATCTACAACGAGAAGGTGCGCGACCTGCTCAACCCGAAGAACACCGGCAACCTCAGGGTTCGAGAACACCCGAGTCTTGGCCCGTACGTCGAAGATCTGTCGAAGCTCATGGTCAACAGCTACGACGAAATGATGACACTCATGGACGAGGGAAACAAGGCCCGAACGGTGGCGGCGACCAACATGAACGAGACGTACGTGACGAGCCCTCTTTCGGACACCCTTTCTCCGCACACTGACTCTGGAATGCGACATGGATTAGATCGTCACGTTCGCATGCTGTGTTCACTCTCCTCCTCACTATGAAGAGGCATGACGTCGATACCAACCTTGACACGGAGAAGGTCTCGCGTATCAACTTGGTCGATCTTGCTGGTTCCGAACGTGCCAACTCTACGGGAGCTACTGGCCAGCGGCTGAAGGAAGGCGCCAACATCAACAAATCTCTTACCACTCTGGGTAAAGTCATAGCCGCACTTGCTACCGCGAGTCAGTCGGAAGGGAAGAAGGGCAAAAAGGGCAAAGCAGAGGAGTTCATTCCCTATCGAGACTCCGTACGCCGCTTTCCACACCCATCCGCACGCGACCTGACCAGGCCTTCGATAGGTCTTGACATGGCTGTTGAAGGACAGCTTGGGAGGAAACTCCAAGACTGCCATGATTGCTGCCATCTCGCCCGCCGATGTTCAGTACGAGGAAACGCTGTCTACACTACGTTACGCCGACCAGGCCAAGAAGATCAAGAACAAGGCTGTCATCAACGAGGACCCCAATGCGAAGCTTGTGCGCGAACTTAAGGAAGAACTTGAGATGCTCAGAGGTACGGCCAGTCCGTACATCTCGCGCGGGTATGTGCTTATGTCACTATAGCACGTGTCTCTGGTGCGAGTTCGGAGGCGGTCTTCGACCCAAAGATCCCGGCGGAGCAGCAGAAGGTCACGTACCAGGCCAAGGACGGAACGATCAAGACGGTCACCAAGGCGGAGTTGCAGGAGCAGCTCGAAACGAGCGAGAAGCTCATGCAGAGTTTGAACGAGACTTGGGAGGAGAAGATGCAACGCACGCAAGAGGTACAGAAAGAACGAGAGAAGGCGCTGGAAGAGTTAGGTATCACGGTGGACAAGAACAACGTGGGCGTGCACACGCCGAAGAAGATGCCACACTTGGTCAACCTGGTGTGTAGTCCACTTGCGCTGTATCCGCTGCAATACTTATGCCCGTGTCTCTGTGTAGAACGAGGATCCCTTGATGAGCGAGTGTCTCATCTACCAGATCAAGCCGGGAAAGACGGAGGTCGGACGGTTAGACAGCGAGAAGCAACTATCCATCCGACTGAGTGGTGAAAGTATTGCGGCGGAGCATTGTTACTTCGAGAATGTCGACGGGAAGGTCACACTTCATGCGATGCCCGATGCAGTGACCGTAAGTTCTTCTGCATCTTCCCGAATGCAGCACTTGACGCGCATGCCATGCAGTTCCTCAACGGAAGACAAATCACGCCCGGGCAGGTACGTCGATGTTACTACGCGGAACTCCTCTTATGGTCAGTGCTGATGTGTGATACAGGCTTACAAGCTTCGCTCTGGTTTCCGTATCATCCTCGGTGGGTCTTTGCCCTGTTTCTTGTCCATGCACGGTTGAACTCACTGTGTTACAGGCGAGCACCATGTCTTCCGGTTCAACAACCCAGAAGAGGTACGGAAGCTGAGAGACCGTGCTCGGGCGAAGTCCCAGATGAGTATCAGCGTAACTGCTGCCGATCTTGCTGCCGGAGAGATAGAGTCGACCCGCCCCAGCTCTCCTACGGCCTCTAGTGTCGACGCCACAGACGTGGATTGGACATTTGCGAAGCGAGAGGCCGCACTGGCCAGGCTGGGGTTGGATCCTACATTGGATAACCTTCCCGACGAGGACCTCAACAAACTCTTCGAGAAGATCACCAAGGTGAAGACTATGCGCGACCATAACGCGAAGCGCCCGGAAAGCAGCCTGAGCCAGGCGGACGATATCTGGAGCGAGTCGGGGCGACCCCTCGATACAATGACAGACGACACCAGTGTTGATGCCATGACTAGCCATGACAGTCCGGAGATGGGCGAGAGCATGAAGGAGATGCAGAGCCAGCTCGAGCACCAAAGAGCTGAGTTCGAGACGCGTCTCCAGGCGATCGCAGAGTCGTCGGAGGCCGAGGACGTCAAGTTGGAGAAGGAGCAGATGGAGCGCCAACTGAAGCTTGTGCAGACTCATATGAAGCGTCTCCTGGACGCTAGGGCGCGCGGCGAGACCGAGCTGGACGACATCTCATTCGAGCCCGTCATATACACCGCGAAGCAGTTACGACTCATACGCAAGGTGCTGGACAAGTGGCGGGCTCACCGGTCTTTCTCAATGGCGGAAGTTGTCCTGTCGAACGCCGTGCTTGTCAAGGAGGCGAACGTCATCAGGTGCGCTTCGTAGTTTCATTGCTTAGGAATTCGTCACTCACAACGGTAACCTGTAGCAAGGAGCTGGGGAAGGATGCCGTGTACAACTTCACAGTTGCTGCTGGTGGCTCCCTAGCTGCCCCTGCTTCAGCCATAGACTCGATAGCTGGACTGGATCAGTTTGGTGACGTCGCTGATCCGGTCTTGGCCTCCGCGACTCAGCCATCCGTGGCTGTCAAGGTCATCGACCGCCGACATGGTGCCATCTATGTCTGGTCATTAGACCGTTTGCAACAGCAGTTGCAGCGCATGCGCAACCTCACTACCTTCATTGATCGTCCTTCATACTCGCAGCACTTCTCGTCCGAAGAGCCCTTCTACGACAGCCCTCCTCCTGACTACTCCTTCATTGGCAACGCCTTGCTCTCCCTAGCACCCCTGTCCCGGCGCCTGTCTTCGTCATCCGTGGTGCCCATCTTCTGCAGATACACTGCGGAGGCGATAGGAACTTGTCGCATCGAGATCAAGATTGCCAACGTCGTTCTTTCACCCAAACATGCGAACAACTCTACCACCTCCACTCGTGCTTCTTCACCAGTGCCAGGTACCGTCCCTCCTGGCAGCAAGATTACATTCTACCTTACTGTGGACCAAGTGAAGGGTCTCTCCCATCATGATTTCTCCTTCGCCCACCTGCAGGTCCGCCTCTCCTCCTTCCTCGGTCCCTCCCTCACCGCGGAAGAGGTCTATCCCTCTGCCGCTGTTGATCTAGACGCCGGCACCCTCTCCGACCTGAAGTTCCGTCGCAGCTTCTCCGTTGTCGCCTCGTCGAAGGTCTTGACATACCTCCGGCAAGGCTACGCGCCAGTTGAGTTCTACGCTCGTCTCAAACCCACGTACCTCGAGCGCATGGAGCGCTGGGACGAGATGCGCGAGACCCGAATACCCACGAGTGTCGGTTCGTCAACAGCTGGAACGCCTCAGAGCCAGCCGACGACCTTGCCACCCATGCGCCGCTCTGAGAACGACTTCGTCACAGAGCAGATGCATGATGTCACCGCCTGGTTGCAAGTGTGCGAACTCACGCCGGATGGGACGTACAAGCCTGTGCCTGTGGTGTCGTCAGGATACCACGATCCTGGCTCGTTCCAGTTGCACCAGGGTTTGCAGCGGCGACTTGTTCTTACGCTCTCATCTCACTCTGGTCGACAACTTCCTTGGACGGAAGTCACTCGCATACGGATCGGAAACGTCCGACATCTCGATGCTAAGGGCATGCTTCATGACTCAACGTCCAAGGTCCTCACCACTCTGCCTCTCCTCCAGGACCAGAAGATCGAGTACAAGCCCGACGGTACGGGGAGCATCACCGCCGAAGCTCTCTGGGACTCGAGCGTGCACAACTCCATCCTACTAAACCGTGTGACGGGTTCCGGTCAGCGGGTCTTACTCCAGGTGTCCTGGTCCGTGGCGGTAGAGACATGCGCCGATCCAGTGCACTTTACTATGGATACTGCGGTCACCATCCAGTCCCGAGATGCCCGGCCACCATCCCGACTGACCTCGCTATTCGGCTCGACCAAAGTACTCCCCAAGTCGAGCACAATGTTCTCGGTAAGGCTGACGCCGCCATTGACGCGTTCGCCGAAAGACCTTTGGAGGTTGGACACGGCCGAGAAGTACGTCCGCGGAGAGGAGGCGCTCGGGATCTGGAGACCGAGGGGCGTTTCGGTGGTTGAGGATTACTCGAGGCTTGTTACGATGGAACGCTGTGCGGCCGACGTGCAGGCCATCCGTGTCATCCTTGCGTCGTCACCGACGAGTAGGTTCAAGCAGCAGGATGCGGACGTGTGGGCGTCCGAAGCGTCTGAGGCCTTGCTCAGGAAGGCACTCGCGCTGTGGCAAAAGCGCTTCGGCCACCGGGGCGAGGTGAGTCCTGAGAATGTTCCATAAGAGGGTTGTGTGGTAATGCTGCCCCTGCGGCCATAGATCGTCATAAGTCAGGAACCTGTCGAGCCTGACGTACTCAGCGTCACTTCGGGTAAGGCTCCTTCTGAGACGCCGTCTGTCGACTCTCTCAAGCTTAACTCGAGTACCAAACTCGTTCCTAGGAAGTACGTCAGCCTTCGCTCTGACTTCGCATTGTTGATTGACCTTGGCCATCTACTCTTTGTAGCGATGGACCTACCAAGAAGGGGCACCTGATGCTGATGACGGATGCGAACGAGAACACATGGGAGCGGCGATGGTTTGTTCTCAGAAGGTGGGTTCTACTTCGCCGCGTTACAGCCTCGAGCGCTGACGTACGATGCTACGCAGACCGTATCTACATATGTATGCGCACTCGAACGAGATCGAGGAGATCGGCGTGATCAGTCTGGCCGGCGTAAATGTCGAGAGCCATCCAGAGATGGAAGCTTTGCTAGGGGTATGTCCACCGTATACTCAATCATCGGGACAGCGCTCATGAACTGCTCATGCTCCAGAAAAAGTTTACGTTCACCCTCTTTACGTCGTCGAACTCATACGCGCTGGCTGCGCCAAGCCAGAAAGAACTCCTTGCATGGACTTCCAAGCTGGACCCAACCCGACTTGCCTCATGACGCGATACGAAACCTTATGACGACACGGATGTTCCGTATGCTTCTGATTCCTGTTTTTCTCTGTTCTGGCTCTCTCTGTCCATACCAGTACGCGTTATTCCACTAGTCTTATTCCCTCGCGGTCGTCGTGTTTTGCTCACCTACTGTAGTACTCTCCTTGGCGGTCGGAGCTCGCGGTCCCGTCCCTCGTCGCACACACTCTCTGCACATCTATGCACATATTACATACGTACTCCAACAGGCTGGTTCCATATACTCCTAGAACTGATATCCCTAGTCGTTACATACCACGATATCCCCATGTACCCCTAAAGTAGTAGCTCGGGGTCGGTAGTGGACCAAATGGATCTGAGGCGGCCCGGGCCTCTAGTGGACAGCAGGAAGCTTATTCGGCGATAACATGAGGTCGCCACACGGCTGCCGAAAAAATGTCGCCCGTATGTGCCCGCTCGATTGTCTGAGGGCGACAGGTATGGTGCGCGTTGTGTCAAGACCGCGTCAGCGTTGGCGTGTGTGGGGTTGATGCGGCATGATGGCGAGAAGAACAGGATAAATCGCCAACGGTTGCTTCGCAGAACATCAGAGCAAATCGAAGTCGTCGAGCTAGGGATGGCGTAAGTAGATAAACTCGAGTAGGACTAAGGGGACGGATATCCTCACCTCATCGTTGTAACGCATGATTGTGCGCTTGAGCTTGGAAGTGTCTACCCAGGTAACGAAGTCTTCCATGTGCCTATATGAAGCGTCAGAACATCCCATGGGTCAGCCAGTCGGATGTGCATACCGTGTTACGAGATACGCAGGGTCCGTTATCGTATCTGGCCCAACACGAACATGCCCTTGTTCGATGAACCTGACAGCCTGCGACGCAGGACAAGTAAGGGGTAGAGTTCGAAATCAAGGAGCGAGATGCCTGGTGATGAAACGTACCGCGCTGACCGTCTCTGCCATTTTTGACATGCACATTATGACCGCAAGCCGCCGCCTGCAGAACGCGGCCACAGTAAGCTTGTTCTCGATGTCGCTGAGCTTTGCGCTCGAATTCAGTACGCCCATATCGTAAAGCTTTGAGAGGAGCTGGCCCTCCATCTTGGAACGGAAGGGATCTTGCGCGGGAAGGAGCGAAAGGCGGTGGGCGAAAGAGCGGAGAGAACCACACAACTTGTTGTATCTGGGTGACGTCGCGCGCGGCATTAGAGGTATTTGGACAGGACCGCAGAGTGCAAAGAGAGACAAAGACGCACTTGTGGTAATCCTCTCTGTCCTGGATGTGATACCGGCGCATGACCTTCACCTCCCGGAGGTTCGCGTCTTGCTTCCACTACCCGTCTTTCCTCAGCCACCCCTGCTTCCCTCGCGGTATCAGAGGCACTTACGTTAAGGAAGTCGACTTTCTTGAGAAGTTTCTGCTCATGATACTTGAACTGGCGGACCATGGTGGGAGAACAGAGCAGAGGTCCTGGTCGTGGTCGCGGTTGAGGGAAAATGACGATCGGCCCTAGGCGCTCTGAGGCACATTTTTCCCAAAAAGGCAGCTGGCATATGCCGCCGTTTACATAGTTGGCGAGCGCTACCGGAAGAAATATTGTTATTTCTTCCGCGACGCCCGCCACCATCCACCTCCCGGAAAATGGAAGACGAGATACAGAGATACTCGCCCATACTAGTCTTCCCGCGCGGCCACAGCCTGCTTCTTGGCAGATGCCCGCTTTCTCTCGTTTTAAAAAGCATGTCATCGCTGCTCGTCCGCTCCTTCCTCCCGGTCCCCTCATGCCGGCGCGAAACACCTTGTCCCTGGCCCTGACGGCCGTTCTGATCCTCGGAGGCCTCTGGCTATTGTCACAGTCATTCTCTGGACGTGAATACACCGAGCTTGGCACGCTGATAGGCGCACCGACGTCACACTCACCAGCAGGGCATGTCACCAACGGCACACTGTTCCCTTCACGGCAGAGGAAGAATGTAGCCGTGGCGTCTTCTTTTGGCGCACATTTCGACGTCTACATGGTCTTTGTGAAGACTCTGGGCGATGTCATGGACGAGGAGGACGTGGACGGCCAGGTCATCCACCTCTTTGCACCGGAGTTCAACTATGGTTTCCAAGAACTCATAGACGAAATGGACCTATGGCAGCATCGTGGTATCCGCGCTGGAGAAGACCAATTGATTGAACACGTCAACGCGAATACGGGTGATGGCGGCGTCGACCTCCTCGTGTTCGGGACATGCGAGTTTGAGTACGTGATTGAATGCCTAGTCCATTACTGTCGTTCAATGATACTTACTCATACCTATCAGTCTGAGGCTCTGGCAAGATGCCCTGGCGGACGCATGGAACAGACGGGACGATGAGCACAAGTTCAAGATCGTCTGCGGAGTCCATCATGTGAAAGACATGAATTGGCAAAGTCATATCGCCTACTGGGCTCGCAGAGACGCGATCCGCTTACTGCCCATCGCGAACCAGTGAGCACATTTGCTCAGTTCACGCTCGAGAAGTTAGGCTCATCTGACCGTTCTCAGCGTTGCTGAGAGTTTTCGCGAGAGATTTGCTGACCTCGCAAACAGTCCGGAACCGATACTATATACTGCAGGCTATCAATATATCCCGGTGGATGTTCATGTGCCCATACTCGACATACCGAACTTGCCGTCTAAGCCCCTTCCTCGGTACTTGTCCAAGGCTGTCATCCAAGGCAGTCTCGATCCAGGCCGTCGCGACTATAATCGTGTATTCAAGGATCTCATCGTTTCGCTACATGGTATGAATCTTCCTCCGTTAACAACGCAGTTACTCAAGGACTCCACACCAGAGGACCCAGACGCATGGGGCTATCATCCTCTGGATGGCCGCCGTTCATTCGTACCGAACCACGGCGGTTCAGCCCCTCCGTTTGAACTCCTTCTTGTTGGGACGGGGTCCGTAACCATCCCTGACGAGCTCGCGTACATCGTCAGCATCCATCACGACCTCACCTACAAGGAGTTCTATGCACTCGTCGCTAGTTGCGACGTTGTCGTGCCTGCTTTCGCCGATAATGGATGTAAGTGTCGTCACCCGTGCCTATCCCTATCACCGTCTACGTGCCGTAAAGAGCAGAGATAGAACTTTGGCTGACGTTTTCCCCTGGTTTCGCGCTGCGGTCTTGCGCCCGCCGCTCGGTGGTTATTGCCACACATGACAGATTTCGATAACCAGGCGAGCTCGACGGTCGCACTCGCAACAGAGCTCAATATACCGCTCCTGGTGACAGATCGCCACCGTCAGAAATACGGATATATCGACGACGTGCGCGCAGTCATCACGCGCCCGGCGGCCATGCCGGAGGTGGAAGCACTCAAGGCGCTCAGGACTGGAGACCCGGCGGCGTTCCTGGCATCGGACCCTGCCGACATCGGGAAGACGATGGGCGAGATGCCAGCGGTGCGTGAGGCCGTAGAGAGGATGATCCAGGAGGGCTGGGTCCGAGGCAGGAGGGAGTGGATGGAGTGGCGAGAGGGTGTCTGGGAGATGAATAGGGGAGTGGCCCGAAAGATTTTGACAGACAAGACTTAGTCGTCTCAAGACTCAGCCCGAGCCACAAGTATGTTATTCGAATAGCTCCTTTCTTACGTCCCACCTCTACGTTCTTCTAGAATTGGACCTCGGCGAATGGTGTCTCGGATATACTACTCGCTATTCAGCTGCCCTATCCTATGTCATCAAATCACACAGCCATCGGGCGTACAGCGATCGATTCGTGTGGTCTTGGGATTTCGTATCCTGAGTCGAGAACGTCGCGCGCCTGCAACGTGCATTGGAACTAGAGATACACTAGGATCAAGCTCGGAGTGTCTGGATAGGTCTCCTGTTGACAGCAGTGACATCGTGTGGGAAACATGCCTGAAGCACGCCACGTTTAGCGGGCCCGTGGGCGCGACATACCCTTAGCAGATCCCCGCGATCAGACTCGTTGGCGCCACTGATCTACAGACTCCAGACGTTGCATTTCTCACATCGGTCGTGGACACCGTAACATCCCTCCCAAACTCAGCCTAACAGTGAGACAGAGAGCGTCAGGTACCGCGTCGGAGCCCATCGCGCAGACAGTGTGTAGTAGAAAGTCCCGGGCTACTAGCATCCCATGAAATCCGGTGAAGCCCGTGAAGAGCTAGGCTGGAACCTATAGCCCTCCTCAATTCTATTTATTATGAGTTCTATTATGTCGACGACCTCGGCTACACACCTGATGCGAACGGGGCTTGATGGGAGGTGACGACAGGGCGGAGCACTGAGTCTGAGTACAAGCTCTGGGTTTGAACTAAAGAAGCTCTGAGTCTGAACATAAAGGTCGGAATATATGCGGAGAAGCTTGTTTTCAGACCCAGTGCTCTGCCCTGTCGTCATCTCCCATCAAGCCCCGTTCGCATCAGGTGTGTAGCCGAGGTCGTCGACATAATAGAACTCATAATAAATAGAATTGAGGAGGGCTTATGTAGTCATCGGAGGCTTTCCTTATCAACTTCGTATCGAGCTAGAAGCAATCATCCTCCGTCTGTTCTCTTCCTTATGGTGTAGAAACATCGGTTGCAATCGGGGCCGGGGGTTAAGCAGGGTAAGAAGAGAGTGAATTTGGTGTAATGACCGTAAAAACTGAAAAGAGGATGACGGCGTTGACGTAGCGCCCGCAGGCAGATCGGAGATTACAGTCTTCTGGCAGCATCCGCTGGTTATCCTCGTTCCTTGACGTCTCACCACACATACACACACGTCTTCTCCATTATCCGAATCACAAAGTTCTCAATCTGAAGATGAAAGATGTTCACGCATCGCATTTGCTGATCTCCCGGTTTCCGGCTAGAAATCCGGGTCGGCAACAGACGGCAACGCATCGCCGAATGAAGGTGAGTCGGCATCATCTACGTCTCACTTGCTATACACCGCTCCCCGGTCGTCTTCCGCAGTTACTCAGCATGTAAGTGGCATGAGCATGTCCCAAGGACAAGAGTGATCTGCCAAGAACTACCCTATCTCGCGAACATTTAAGTTCATGGAGACGTTGCCGGGTTAGGTCGGTTGTCGGCGAGTGTATGCCGTCTGGACTTTGGTTGCACCTTGGTCAGGGGCTGGGCCACCCCCTCTCAGTCATTCTGTGAGTCTCGTTTGCTCCGGAATGGCTGAGAGGTAGAGGCTCGTGAACCTTTGGCGCCTTCACACACCACATTTTTACGAAGCCGGCGAGAACTTGCGTTTCGTGATTGGCAGGAGTAGGCGATGCGAGCGCAACTGACAACACTCCACCTCGTCATAAGTCGCTTGCTCGTCACCAGACGCTTGCAATATCGTGCAATCCGTCTCCTTACTATAAGTCGTTTAGGGTGCCTGCACACGCAGACTGTCTGGTGTCGGCCTGGAAGTAGTTCTTGGCTTCATTCTCGACGTCGATCCGGGCACATGTTTATTGCGAAGCACCGATATGGCTATTGTTGGGCAAGGGAACGACACGAGCGTCATCGTCTCCGACTCGGCTGATGGTTGAAATTGTTGGTGACGCGAGATCCATCTCTGATGCCTGGTGGTAGCGCTCCCGTCGTGGGACAAGGCCATTCATTTCGTCTCCTGTCTTGAATTTAGCCCCAAAAACCCATGTTGTGTTTCCCCTTCGCGCACATAAGCCTTTGCTAGACTCGGGGCCCTCGCTGCAGCCCGTCCTCTCCTTGCCTGATGGCTTCGCGCCGCCTCTCTACCTATGGCCTTGCGGCAGCGCTCGCGCTTGGCAGCCTCTGGCTTCTCTCACATTCATTCTCCCTCGGCCGTGACTACTCCGAACTCGGACATTATCGTCCACACGTCGGCCTTTCCGACTCGGACCACACCGTCGACGTCGACTTCGCGCAACAGCACCCTGCGAGCTCAGTACGGAGGAAGAATATCACCTTCGCAACATCGTTCGTGTACCATGGCGACGTGTACATGGCGCTGGCCAAATCCATCGGCGACATCATGGATTCTGAGGACCCGCCTGGGCGAATACACGTTTTCGCACAACCTTTCCCGTACGGTTTCCAGGAAGTCGTAGAAGACCTGCATCTATGGAAGCACCAGGGCGTGCGAGCCGAACACGAGACCTTCATCGACTTCCTCAACTCAGAGACGGGTGATGGCGGGGTTGACCTGATTGTGCTTGGGACGTGCCAATACGAGTGCGTGATATCCTTCTAATATATTGAAGCCTGTCTGACAGCTTGATGCATCGGCGCACAGTCTGCCGTATTGGTATGACGCGCTGAAAGATGCGTGGGACAGGCGCGACGCGGATCACAAGTTCAGCATTGTGTGCTATGTCCACAACGCGAGAGATATGGAGTGGCAGCGTTGGATACCGTATTGGGCCCAGAGGAACGCGATTCGCCTGCTTGCGATTGGTGATCAGTGAGTGTCTATATCGTCCAGTCCCGTCCGTCCCCAACACCATCAAGAGCTTGCACACAAGAACATGCCCACCATGCAGCAACAACTCGAACCCCAGCTATCTTACCGAACTTGTTACGAGTTGCTGTGTCTGTGGTTGCGTTGTGGCGCTGTCTCGCCAATCGGTATCGATAACCTCGATATTGGACGCCACCTGCGTCATGATATTCGCCGGTCGAGCATGGGGGGACTGGACTTCCTCGTCTCTCGGCTGTCTTCAGATTGACCGGGTAGACTGACTGACTGGCGGAATGTTAAACAGTGTCGCCAAAGCTTTCCGGGACAAGTTCGCAGAGGCCGCCGACAGCCGGGACCCATCCTTGTTCGCGGCGGACTTCGAGCATGTCCCAGTTGACGTACACATACCCGTCCTTGACATCCCGAATCTTCCTGTCAAGGAGGCTCCGAGGCATCTCGTCAGGGCCGTCATCCAGGGCAAGTTCGAGATCGAGCGTAGAGACTATGTGCGGATTTTCCAGGAGCTCATCGAATCTCTGTACGGTATGTGAAGTTCCTTCCCGTAGCCTAAGGCAATCAAGTGTTAACGATTGCATTCACAGAGGACCCAGCAGCGTGGGGATACCATCCACTGGAGGATCGCACTGCGTTCGAACCCAACCACGAATCCGCCATCCCGCCATTCCAACTGCTGCTCGTCGGCTCTCAGTACCTGGGTGTGCCAGGCGAGCTCGAGAACGTGGTGGTCGTACATCGCGACTTGCCATACAAGGAGTTCTATAACTTAATAGCGAACTCGGACATTGTCCTGCCCGCTTTCGCCGATAACAGTTGTCAGTATTGCTTCCTAACTTTCTGTGGCAAGTGGCAGTGCTCAGATGAATGGACGACTATTCGACAGATTATGAGATCCGCGCAAGCTCCACCGTCGCACTCGCGACTGAACTCAACGTGCCTATGCTCGTCACGAATCGCACACGCCGCACATACGGATTTATCGACGATGACCGGATCGTGGTGACAAGACCGGCAGCAATGTCGGAGGTGCAAGCTTTGAAGGCCCTCCGGACGGGCGACGCGTTCCCGTTCTTTGCGTCAGATCCGGCTGGTACTGGGCTGACCATGGGCGAGATACCCGCGGTGCGTGCAGGCGTCGAGGAGATGATGCGTAAAGGGTGGGTGAAGAGCAGGAGCGAGTGGGTGCAGTGGCGCGAGTGGTTGTGGCAGCAGAATAGGGAGGTCGCGGAGCACATTCTGCGGGATATACCATGAACTTGGCTGACGCTGGACGCCGCTGACTCGACGGAGGCCTGCGGTGGGTTGTCTGTTGTTCGATGCCGTATCCGCTGTCTCCTCGCTTTCTCTGGCCCTGTCCTGGATACTGCGTGAGTGCCAGTGTTGCATTAGTATGATTACTGCTTTGTTTTCTAGACATATCTACGGGGCCCTCTCGCTGTCCCGTGTCGTTGCTAATTTGCATAGATGTACGCTACATTCACCCTATGCAACGTAATAGTTGTGCACGATGTGTTGCTGAAGACTTCGGATGGCTCGCTTGTCTATCTGAAAGATTGCAAAGCCGAACAGGTGAGCGTGTGGGCAGTGCGACTGAATGAGGTATGGGAAACTCTGCCGGCGGTACGTGCCCCGTTAATCGAACAGAGAAGCGTTGCTCAACTGACACACTCTCTGCTACTGCTACGTTAGACAGACCGGGATTCCTGAGCCTCAACGGATGTCCGCCGCCTGCCCCAGCCTGAATGCATCGGTATTCAGCGGGAAGACTAGCCCTTTTGGCTCCGTGGGAGCCTCGGAACTTTGGGAGACGTCTCTGAGCCATGCCCCCGTATTCGGAGCCGTCTGGGTATATGAAGTTGGCGGCTACGCACATCGTGACCCTCGCTCACTCCCCCTGTGCTTCCCTCCGGCAATCATCCTTCAATCACGCAGAGTGTCGCGTCGTGGCCATCCCTGGAGTGCCGGCATTCCCATAGAGGGTCCCTCGCCAAGTCCGTATCGATGCCATGACCCATCAACTCTTTGCCGTTTTCCTGACGATTGCGACTTCCTCTATAGCCGAATTCACGTTTACCGTGCAGGCCTTCTGGCCTTCGGCTTCTGGTAAGCCACGTTCCTGCTTTGCCGTAAGTCTGTACTCTAGTGTCTGGAGCGTCTCGAAGCTCACGCGTTGTACCTTTATCCCGTTCAAGGCCTTCCCGCCATCCAGATTACCTCCTCGCGTGAATTCCCATCCCCTCATTCAAGGGTTCTTGTTCCTGCCACAGTGGGAACCTGCTGAGAACGTACAGCTCCTTCGGTCATCCGTGTCGCCACGCCCTCTTTCCGGACCCTTTGGGGAAAATCTCCGTCGCCTCGCAGGGACTGACGCAAGCTTATGAAGTCCGGCTGCGAGCGAAATGTACTGATGCTACGCTTCGTGGGGCGTTCGCGACCGCTGCGCCCCTTATCGGAGTTGAACGAGGTCCGTCTCGCGGCTCCCGGCGCGCTGGCTGGAAATTCGATGCGTGGCTGGCGAAGGTGGTAGAAGTGACGTCCATCAAGAACAGGGCGCTGCGTGCGGGTATATCTTCGGATCCCTCTCGAGCCTGCCGGGTCGCGCGAGGGACATTTTGCCTCTGCGATTGCCTACCTCGGGCCCTCTCGAGCGGTGCGCCCCTCCCACCTCCTCCCGCTTCTCTGGACACTGCCGCACTCCCTCCGCCTGTGCACCCGAGATGTCGACTACGAAGAAGCTGTTTGGCTTCCTGCCCCGCGTGAGATGGTTCAATCTCGGGGTGCTCACTATTACACCCGCCATTGGTCTGTATGGCCTCCGCACTGCCCCCTTGCGGGCGCAAACCTTGCTGTGGTCGATCCTCTACTACGTCATCTCCATGCTAGGTAGGTGCGCTTCTCTGGGCGGCGAGCACACATGCTGACAAGTGGATCGACGGCAGGGATTACTGCGGGTTAGTACGTTCTGCCATGTCCGAGAGCACACTCTGAACCGGCCATTACAGGATACCACCGGCTATGGTCCCACAGGTCGTATAATGCTTCGCGACCGCTGCAATACCTCCTCGCCATCATGGGTGCCAGCGCGGTGCAAGGTTCCGCGTTCTGGTGGGCTCGAGGGCACCGTTCCCACCACCGGTATACGGACACTCCGCTGGACCCGTACAACGCGCAGCGCGGCTTGCTCTATAGCCACATAGGTTGGATGCTGATCAAGCCGTCTGTAAAGCCTGGCCCCGCAGACATCAGCGATCTGAGGAAGAACGAAGTCGTCCAGTGGCAGCACCGGTGGTACTTCGTGATCATCCCTGTCGTGGGTTACGCCCTGCCTGCGATCGTCGCAGGACTGGGGTGGGGAGATTGGTGGGGTGGCTTCTACTACACTGGCATGTGGCGAATCACGTTCGTGCACCACGTAAGCACACCTCCCGTTCATTTCTCAGGTTCGCCGCGTTGCAATGCCTGCTGACCCGGGTGCGTTTCAGTCCACGTTCTGCATAAACTCTATTGCGCATTACTTTGGGGAGAGTCCCTTTGACGACAGGAAGTCCGCGCGAGACCACTTCTTCTCCGGTGAGTGCGGCACGATCTTCCGGCCGCTTCGTACGGTTCCGACTCCGGGTAATGAAAGCGTATTGCTGAACCTACGTGTGGTATAGCGCTCCTCACGATGGGCGAGGGATATCACAACTTCCATCACCAGTTCCCGATGGACTATCGCAACGCAGTCAAGTGGTACCAGTTCGATCCCACGAAATGGTTCATCGCGACATGCGCTGGGCTCGGACTCGCCTCCCACCTCCGTGTGTTTCCCGAGAACGAGATCAACAAGGGCGAGCTGGCGATGAAGCTCAAGAAGCTCAAGAAGGTTCAGGACGCGATACGGTGGCCCATCCAAGTTGAGGACCTGCCGGTGGTCAGCTGGGAGAGCTGTGAGTATCCCGCTTCCGGTCGTCACTTTGACCGGATATCCCGATGACGCTAACGATGCTGTTGTGCCGTGGGATGCGAAGACCAAAAGGAAGCGGGGGAGCGGCCTCTCGTAATTGTATCGGGATTCATCCATGACGTCGGCGACTTCGTCGACCAGCATCCCGGGGGCCGATCCCTCATTCTCACCCGGACCGGAAAGGATGCCACCGCCGCCTTCTGCGGAGGGGTCTATGAGCACTCGAACGCGGCACATAACGTACGTAACCCTGACGACTTGTCCGCCATGCGGCCGTTAGGCTGACCTGCACCCGCTTTAGCTCCTCGCCATGATGCGAGTCGGCGTCTTACATGGTGGCGTTGAGCACGTCAAAACGATCTCTCCGGGAGAGAAACTCAAGATCGTAGAACGGGTGGATTGAGGGACAAGCTAGTTGAGTACATTGGGCGGACAAACTTCACAAATACCAGAACAATCGTCAGGAGCGATGATACCATCCGGCTCGTTGTTGTATTTCTCTCACCTTCAGCTGCTATCTGTTGTACACGTATCCATATCCATGTATGCCATTACTTCTCCACCGATACATTGCTTGGTTCTACCGCACCTCCGGACTGCCATCGATCCGTCGCCTCGGCTGTCGAAGAGTAGTAGATCCGGTTGGCGACGTCGCCGACGACCCAATCAAGACCCTCTATTAGGTTATGGCCAGTAACTGCACTGCAGGGCAGTATCCGCCACTGGTGCGTCTTGATCGATGGAAGATCGAGAGCCTACAACGGAGTGCGAGTTAGCCAGCTGACAGCATTCCAGGGAGAGAACCAACATCGCGAATTTCGGCACTCGACATGGAACCCTGGATATCCTGCTTATTCGCGAAGATCAACAGAGATGCCCCTGCCAATCGCTAGAGAGCGGTGAGCGGCGGAACGTTCCCTGACCGAGGCCGAGGCCTTACATCTTCGAGAAGCAGACTGTGCAGCTCTTCTTTGCAATCCTGCATGCGCATGCGGTCGCCCGAGTCGACGACCCAAACCAGTGCGTCTGTTTGCTCGAAGTAGTTCCTCCAATAGGGTCGAAGTGTGCGTTGTCCGCCGACGTCCCCTGTTCATGGAACTGGTCAGCTTGAGTTCATGGCGTCGAGGAACATGTGGTTCACAGATGTTCAGGGTATATCTGTACAAAGGCCGGTTCAGGTCAAGCTCAGTCTTTACTCCTATCAGTACTACCGCATGCTCACTTGCCATGCACAAACGTCTTGATGTTGAACCCCAGGGTGGGGCTGATACCCATGATGTCCTCTCCGTTGAGTTTCTTCAGGATGGTCGTCTTCCCGGCATTGTCAAGGCCGCTGGACGTCAATGATCACTCTCAGGGGTGCGCGCATGCTGAAGCTCCATGCGTACAGAAACAGAATGCGCATCTCCTTCTCTTTCTGCCTATTCTTCCGTATGATTGTCAGTAGACCCATGTTCGCAGGCAAGTGTTGTGGTCCAACCAGTCGAGGTCAGCGCAGAAGAGCAAGTCGCAAGTTGCCCATCGACGGAGCCGACCAATAGACGCCAAATGCACTGCCACTCGGCCACACCGCCCATATGGAGCAGTGGCTAGTATGCCAGTAGTTCTAACTTCTGGTCCCTGGTTGGGATCGTCGACTAGTCCGGATAAGTACCAGGGGAAAAGCCTGTTGAGGGCGGTGATTTTTCGCGATCTCGGACCTCCGACAGAACGGGCAGATAGCTGATTCAGACGTGATGATCTATGCCAACAAACTTAGATAAGCGGCCCGCAGCATTGGAACATTGACTGGGCGCCAGTCGATGTTATTACGTCTTCCCACATACCGCGCACACGTATTGTTAGCAAGAAATTTACGACACATGGGGCATACGCGCATAGCATGTATAGAGGAGAGAAGAATAAGATACACAGAAAGAGCGCGCCAGCAACGGCGGTGGCGGTCAGTAGGGCAGGATTTCGTGGCTGAAGTCGCACTGATCTCCATATCGGCATCTGTGAAGCATGTGCATCAGCTTTCCTGTTTGGGGCTTCCACGCAAATTCAAGTGCTCGCCTTCCAGCCTGAAAGAAACTGCATGGTTTTCGTTTTGTACTTCTATAGCCGTCTCCCCGGCCCCGGCCTCCCCCCCGCATCCCGCGGCCGCCGCCCCGGCCCCGCCCGCCGCGGTCGGGGCCCCAGCCCTGCGCGTCCTCGTTCCACCGCCGGTTCGGCTCTCCGGGGCCGCCGCCGCGCCCGGCCCCAGCCCCGTTAACGTTCTCGTGGTAGCCACGGTCATACTCCGAGTACTGGTTCCCAGGACCCCAGCCCTGGCTTGGCTCGCCATGCTGCGCCTGCGACGAGGGCGCGCCCGCGAACGGGCCCTGACTCAGTGCTTGTGCGTGCTGCATGAGCTGTTGCAGCTGCTCGACGTTGATACCGTTGAGGTTCCCATACAAGTTCGGCATCGCCGCCTGTGCCTGCGACGCGTCCCCCATCACAACGTCGGGCGGCGCCGCAGCGAGCTGCCCGACGAGCTCGGCGACCGACGCGGACGGCCGCACCGTGTCGACGATCGCGGGCGCACCCCCCTGCCAGAACACCGCATCGACCTCGGGCCCTGTCAGCATGATACACACGCCCTCGTCGACCTGCTCCTCCGGTATCTGCGTCGGGGGCTCCGCGGGGCTGTCGGGGATCTGCGCGGGCGAACTGTACAGGACAACCAACGCGCTCTGCTCGCGCTCCTCCTGTGCCGCACGTTCTGTGCTCTCGCCGCCTCGTGGTGGGATCTGGAGGTCCGGGGGCATTTCCAGCGCTGTAACATTACGGCCGGCGTCAGTCACGGGACCTCGGACACGATGTGATGGCGTGCTCACGTTGTGGCTCTGCCCACTCGATCTGTTCGTCGAACAGGTGTGCGTGCAGCGCCGCACCCTCGTCTCGGTCGAGGTCGCGGATGTTATGTGTCGGATGCGAGCCCTGTGTAGTGTAGCCATACGGCCTCTAATTAACACACAGTACATTGACTGATACCAGCGGGAAATGCTGACAGTGGCAGGATCGTCGTCATAGACTGCACGCTCAATGAACTTGATCAGCTCGAGCTTCCCGTCCGGTGCCCACGTCACCGACTTCCTGGGCTTTCCCATCTTGTTCAGCCCGGCCGACCCGGATGTGGACAGACTGGCATTCGACGTCGGCAGCGCAGCAGGCGGGCCTCCCACCGCCCCGGGAGGTGGTGTAGATGTCGACGTAGTCGCCGAAGGCCCAGGTACCGACTTATACGACTTCAGTACCTCCTCGAACGGATTGAACGACGACGGCTGCGCGATGCCCGAATCCGCCGGCTCCTTCTTCACAGGTGCAGCTACCGCAGGCGGGTTCTTCTTGAAACTGGGCATCTCCTTCTTTGTCGGTTTAGGCTTCGAGAAGAACGAGGAATCTGACTTCGCATCCTTGACCACCGGCTTCGTCTCCTTCTTGACAGGGACGGCCTTGGGCGTAGTCGTAGTCGCACTTGGCACAGCAGCCTTCTTGGCCGGAGGAGCCCCCTTTGCTGGTGCACTCTCCGCTCTCCGCTTCTTGCCCTTCGCGTCTGGTCGTCGTTATTCGCGTCAATAGCCGAGGGCATGGTACCGCGGACTGACATGACTCACCCTCGCCGTTTTCGGTATCCATCTTCTCGGACACCTCGTCATTGAGCATCTTTCTCCATTTTCGTTCGAGATTCGACGCCATGTCCTTGATCGCTGATTGTTTTCGGTCGACGCACATGCAAAACAGTAGTTAGATACATTGTACGGCAAGCTCGTGGCTAACCCATGAGGCGGAAAGTTCGGCATGAGGTCGTGCGAGCACGACTCACAGGTATCCTGTCTTTGCAGACATCATAGACCTGTTCCAGGGTGCAGTGATGCGATGCTACGACGTTGTCTGCGCTGATCTGAGACCACACCACAAACCCACCCGAAAAAGCTACTCGTCGTTCACGACGCGTATGTGATGACCGCTTGGGTTCTTCGGTTGGACGCGTCATGGAGACCTTGCAGACAGGTCTGAACCTCGGACTACGAAACATCGTAGCACTTCGCAGGAGCCGGCAAAACGAAAGGTACGTGTTCACAACTTGACGGCATAAACACAACTCACCCGGACTAGGAGGCTCTTTCATCAACTTCATGATCAACCTGCCCAGCTTCGACAGCTTCAACTTCTCGATTGAGAGTGGGAGACGGTCGATGATCTAGGAGTACATTGCGAATGAGGGCGAGTCAAGCACACATGGGCGGCAGTACTCACATGGAGGATGGGCATGATGGTCTCGACGAGTTGCGAATCATTCCTCCCCGTGAACGCGAGCTTGAGCCATTCTCTGACAATGTCCATGGCGATCGTGTTGTCAACCCAGGCGCGGAAGTAGTGATTACCAGCATTGTCCCGGATCTTGGTCAAAATCTCGAGTCTAGTCGGGGCCTCGACCTCAGCGATGCCATAATCGTCTAGAATCTCGACGAGCTGTGAGACGGCACCAGCGCCCGTGAACGAGTTGGGCTGGATGAGGGGCTTCACATCCCGGGCCAATTGCGCCTTCTTCTGCTCCGCAGAAGGTTTACTTGGTTGGGGAACAGGAACAGGTGCTGGTGCGGATGGCTGTTGCACCGGTTGCGGGGTTGGAGGTTGAGGAGTGGAGGGACCAGCTTGGGCTTGCCCCGGGTGACCATAGAACGAAGATGGGGAGATGTTGGCGTAGAAGGCGCTTGTTGGTGAATGTAAAACGAACGGAGATAATGTACCTTGTTGCTGGGGTTGCGCCGGGGAATGTGAATGATGCCGAGGGAGAGAGATGGGATGCTGTTGCGACTGCTGGAAATGCGAGGTGTTGTTGTGTACAAATGAGGGATTAATTGATAGTGCGGGCTGATGTGATTGCTGATACGGGTATTGAATGCGGGTTTGCGGTTGTTGAGGAATGAAGGAGGGCTGCTGATATTGAGGCGGGGGGCTGGAGGCCGAGCCATTCATCGTCGTCAACGCCGGGCTAATGCTGTGTGGTCAGTACAGAACTGGGCGCGAGAACGTGCTACGCACTCGATGACCATAGAATTCGACTGCTGCGTCTGCGTCTGCGAATGCGAGGAGGTGCTCGTAGCGCCATTCAGGGAGGAGTAGCTGGAGAGCGGAAGTTGCTGGGCGGAAGTTGACGGCCACGAACCGGCGCCATACTGCACGGCGTTGAAGGGATTGGCAGTGGCTGCAAGGTAGAACTGGGGGATGAAGAATGTCGTTCCTGGAGAGTTGGCGGACGTCGATGGGGGATTGGTGACTACAGAGAGAAGACGAGCATGAGCATGGGGAGAAACGCGTCGCTGATTGCGGGCGTTAGAATGCGTGCTCACCCGGGATGTCGGTGAGTAGGTCGTTTATGCCACCCTGCACACTGGCATTCTGGTCCTTCCAGTCGTCCGCCGTTGCCGACGACCTTTCGTCGTGCAAGTCGGTTATTTGTGGTGCTTGCAGCCACGCTGCTGCATTCGTAAATTCCATCCGCAACCGCGACTCTTTTTGCACAGGGCGCTCTCAGGCGATTACTGCAAAACTACGGGCTTATTGTGGACACAGCAGGACGGAATGGGGGGCAAGAGAGCTGCAGGCGACCGTCCGTCACCTTGCTAGGACTTTCAAGGCGATGCTCGCCGCTCGATGCGGTCGTGGTCGTGGTCAGAGGTCAGGCTGAGAGTCTGGCTTTCGGTCTCCGCTTTGAACTCCTCCCCTAGCCGGATCAGGCACATTTTTCCACGCTTTGAACTCCTTTATACTCCGCTCCCGGCAAAAGAAATGCCTTATCAACACCGCCTAGAAGTCAAGACACATGGGGTTTCCTTTGTGCGCTATCTGGTTCCTTGAACTTGAAACAAAAGAACAATAGACGGTTGGCTACCCGGGAAAACGATAAGCGCGTGGTTGAAACCAGTCTAACCGGGGTTCTAATGCGATTTGTAACGCTACAAACAATCAATTCAACCAAACAAGCGCAACGCCTAGCCGGTATCACTACCTCTTCAACAGGGTTTTCAACCTCCCCTTACCCCCCTTTTCAACCTCTGCTTACTCCCGTATACGAGACGCGTCGCGTCCTGGATTACAAACTCGATATTTCTCTGCGCTGCGAACAATGTCCAACATGAACGAGCACATGGCTTCGTATGAGTATCACAAGATGCAGGTTCGTCCTCGTCGCTCTCACCGTCGTCGATGTCCATTCAGCGTCGTCTCATAGCTCATTGGCAATCTCAACCAAATGGCGACCAACATGAGGGAGGCCGCTAACGCCGCCGAGCAGCTCGTGCAGATGATCGGCGCGTTCCCGTATGGTGCAAACCCCGGCGCGTTCGCCGCGCTCGCGAATGGACAATACCAGATGCCCGTCATGCCCCCTATGCCGATGGTGCAGGACGAGCACGGCAAGAAGCGCAAGTCGCGCGGCGAGGATGCCGACGGAAAGAGGAAGGTCAAGAAGATCAAGGATCCGCTCGCTCCTAAACGTCCCCCTTCGTCGTACCTACTCTTCCAGAACGATGTGCGCAACGAGCTCAAGGCCAAGAACCCCGGCATGCGTAACAATGAGCTTTTGAGCGCTATCGCGAAGTTGTGGTCGGAGATGCCCCAGGACCAGAAAGACGTACGTTCTTGCCTCGCCTCTTGCCTTGACTGCGACTCAACGCCGTTGTAGCAATACGAGCAGCGCAACAAGGCGGCCAAGGACACCTGGCTCGCGCAGAAGTTAGTGTATGAACAGGGCAAGGCGGGCGCGGCTGCCGTTCCGGTCAAGGTTGCTGCTGTTCCTGTAAGCACCCTCGCGCGTGTCTGGATGACATCGCACTCACCACAATGATGCTCGCGCAGGCTGTCGCTGCTCCCGTCGCTGCCATCCCCGTCGCCGCTGCGCCTGCGCCCGCCGCCGCCGCCGCCCAATCTGATACGTCGGAAGAAGAAGAGGATGATGATGAAGAGTCTTCTGGATCTGCTGATGCCAGCTCCGACGGCGAATCTCCCGTTGAACCGCCGCCCAAGAAGTCAAAGAAGGAGGCCGTCGCCGCCGCTACTCCCTCCAAGGAGGAGGGCAAAAAGGAGAAGAAGCATAAGAAAGCCAAGGCTTGATGGTCTTCTTGTCTCTCCTGTGGTTTTTATTGTGCGCGTCGAGGCCGGAGTGGTCGATTTGAACTCTGAAGTAGGGTAGTAGTGCTGCTTGCCTGTAATATTCCTCCTCATCGTGCCGCGGTCCCACGCATTCTCTTGGGTCCTTCGAGACAGACACGGGCACAAACAACTTGCACAAGGGTAGGTGAATAGTTTCGAGGACAATTGTGGGCCACCATGAGAAGGATGAAGATGGGCGTCGGAGAGAACCTCGGGCGCTGCGGTTGCCCTGCGGAAGCCACTCCGCCCACGGGCCACGAGGCTGTTCGCGACTGTTCGTAAACATTCAATATTCAGATCATCCTGTTCTCCCTGTTCTCCGAAGTCTCCGAGCAAAATGCCGGCCGTTAAATGGTCCGTGCACCATTGAGCAAGCCTCTGTCTGCTTACGCACAATTGCGCAACTGCCACGTCTGCGCAGTGCGTATGGCAATGCGCCGTACTGGTACTGCCCACGCGGTGTCGCTCAGCTGCCGTGCTTACTTGTCCCGATTGTACGTCCGCTTTCTACAGCGTAACAACCGCATAAGCATCGTAAAGTCATTTGCGCTGCGCGTCTGAAGCTATAGTGGTATATGGGTACGACCGGTGTCTCGGGCCCACGGCCAGCCAAGTGCCGAGAGGCTATAAGAGTCAGCAACAATCTGTCCGTCCTTTCCTCCACTACACCTTCATCTCACCTCAGCATCGATGTCTCAACCTCCTCCCTACACACCACCCAATGGGCCTCCGCGAAACCCAGATACCCGACCTCTGCCCCCTGGCTGGATCGAGCGATACGATGAGAAGTGAGTAGCTATCTCTTCATGATATCAGCGAAGTCCTGATCCAAGCTATTTCTAGTTACAAGACATGGTGTGTGCGCAGGATTGTGATTCTAAAGTTGAAGTGAGTTCACGATGTATGATCAGGTTCTATGTGAACACGGCGGAGAACCCGCCGCGCTCGTCCTGGGTGCACCCTCTCGGACCAGCTCCTCCCGCTCCGCCTCCGAGCGGTTATGCTCCGCCTGCTGGGCCACCACCTCCCAACGACAACCGTGGCTACAGCCCTTATCCTCCTCAGGGTGGGTATAATCAGGGCTATGGCCAGCCTCCCCCACAACAACAATGGAGCTCTCCCCCGCCAGGACCTGGCTACTACGGCAGCCCGCCACCGCAACAGGGCGGCTATTATGGCGCTCCGCAGGAGAACCGAGGTGAGCACTCATCTATCAAGGGACGAAAGGGAAGGAAAGGGAAGCTGATGCATGATGGATGGACGATTTAGGTTGGTTCGGGTCGAATAGTCCACAGCCATCGACGGTCGTACAGCAAGCGCCTCCCAAGAAGTCCGGTCCTGGGATGGGAACGGCTCTTTTGGCCGGTGGGTATCATTCTCGGACCGACGTTTATCTGCACGGCACTGATCATCGTGTGATCAGGCGGTGCTGGTTTAGTCGGAGGTGCTCTGCTCATGGATGCGTTCGACGACCACGAAGATCGTGAACGGGAACAGGCATATGATGCGGGTGAGTTCCCGGGCACTGCTTGATAATTGTTGTGGCATGCTGACTCGTTCCGAAGGCTACGACCAGGGCTACGACAATGGATTCGACCAGGGCGACTCGTTCGATGGTGGTGGCGACTGGTAACTGGCTGGCAGCGCCTCGTATACTTGCACTTCGGTGACGTATACTCAGACATGATTGTTTGTTCTCGATGGTCTACTCGTTCCTCTGGGTCGTTGCATATCCGTGGACCGTGCCTCCAGTACTATACCTGATGTAAAGTATCTCAACTTGTGTACCTTCAAATTCAGGATCGATATCTCGGGAGTTGTTTCATGAACGTTTTGTGGAATCAGTCTTCTAGTGCGACGGTTGAGGCGCGGGAAGAGTTGGAATATTAGTCTCGGCAGCATGCTGGCTCAGTGAGTCAGTATATTGCCACCATATGCACCTCACGTCATGTGCGTATAAACTACAGCTCTGTATGTGCATCTGAGCAGATCTAGAATCCGGGGCTGCCGACGCTTGACCAACAGTACACTCACAAGCTTTGATGAAGGACAGAATCGGATGTTGCGTCGATATCGGTACCGGTGTAAGTGAACATTGTCCATCTCCCCTAAGCGAACTACACGCTCAGGACGTTACGTGTGGCGGGCATTCCAGACCTGGCCGTGCACGCTGACCTGCTTTATAGCCTCGATCAGTGTCAGAAGTGCATCACGTCCCATAGTTACATCACCAAATGTGCCTAAACACACCTGGATTCTTGAGCTCCGCGAGAATAAGGCGAGACGTGTGCCCCATTGAGCATTTGAGAGATCTTCTCGCGGGCACGACAAATATGCGATGCACAGAGCAGACAGCGTCTGACAGAGTGATGTCGGCCGGATGCTCCCGTTGTCCTTGAGGCGTAGAATGCGCATTCAGTCAGAGGGCGCAGTCAACCTCTGACGACCTTGACCGGGGAGGTTGGGATTCGGATCACGACCATGTGTTCCCCACATGATGCGCAGTGTCTATTACTACAAATGCAGCGACACCTACACCTACCCCGCTGCACTAGTCAGAATTAGCACAAGAAGGCAGTGGCAGAAGTTCCTCGGCCTTGGATGTCCTCTCGCATGCATCTGTATAAGCAGTTTCCTGAATTCAAGCAATGTCATTTTGCGCGATGTAAAGATTTTAGAGACAATGGCACGCGCACCTTATGCCAGTACTGGTGCTGCCGTGACCGTCGCGGTCGACGAAGCTTCTGATAGACCTTATCGCGCTGTAGTGTGGTCAGATGTGTCATCATGCGTGAGATCTAGCCACAAGTCCCTTCGCGACTCGATGAAGGTTAAAGTACCAACATCTGACAGTGAAGGTCCGACTTGCATCTGGCCAAGAGGCCATGCCAGAAAGGTCATATCTTCTCACGCCATAATACCGGGTGGCGATCGACGATGGTTAACTTCATCCTTAAGCTTAAGTCCCCGATCCACCGTAACATCCATGTCTTTAAGCTCACCCCCATCCTCCTCTTCACCGACCGTCGTGTCCTCCTCGGGCAAGGTCCTCCTTGCGGGTGGATACCTCGTTCTCGATCCTGCATACCCTGGTGTCGTCGTCTCAACCAGTTCGCGTTTCTACACAGTCCTCGACGCGATCTCGAAGTCCACTGCGCCTCGTGCAGAAGGCCAGATACAGATCAGAGTCAGATCACCTCAGTTCCGGGACGCATCCTGGCTCTACTCCGTCGACTTCACTGGCCCGGACGGTGTCCACGTCGAGCAGGTCCCCGCCAAGTGGGTGTGTTCCCCTGTTATTGCGGAAAGTGAGCTGACCTGAGAGATTGTCTTACGATTTTATCGTCCGCCGTCGTACCAGCTCGGAATCGAATGGCGCCACTACGAAGAACAAATTCGTCCATCTGGCGCTCCAGCGCACTTTAGCGCTCTCTGTGGAATTGGTCGGCGCGGGCGCATTACAGAATACCCTCGGGTGCGGATTGGACATCACAATCGTCGGAGACAATGACTTCTACTCCCAGAGGGCCCAGGTGACCGCGGTCGTTCAAGTGCAGTTGAAGACCCGCTTATACGGTTATCTAGCTTACAGCCCAGAACCTCCCTCCGACACTCGAGTCCCTCTCGAAACTGCCACCATTCAACAAGACTGGTGTCACGCTATCGGATGTGCATAAGACAGGCCTTGGATCTTCCGCAGTGCTCATCACCTCCCTCGTGTCTAGTCTACTCCTCCACCTTAAGGTCATCTCCTCCGACTCGTTTGCTACAGAAGGCGGGACGGAAACCGCTAGCGAAGGACGGAAGCTCGCCCACAACTTGTCACAGTACATTCATTGCCTCGCGCAGGGCAAGGTCGGGAGCGGCTTCGATGTCTCCGCGGCGGCCTTCGGCAGCCAACTTTATACGCGCTTCAATCCTTCGGTCATCCAGCCGCTCATGAACGACGCCGCTGTAAGTATTGTTCCTATTCACATGTGGTCTCGCCTTCTGACGCACGCGGTTCTTGCCAGGATTCAAGACAGCCACTCGCCCCGATAATTCTCCCATCGAACAAGGCATGGGACTACCGCGTTGAGCCCTTCACGCTACCTCCCTACACGCGCCTCATGCTCGCGGACGTCGACGCCGGAAGCGACACGCCCTCGCTCGTAGGCAAGGTGCTCAAGTGGCGCAAAGAGAACAGCGCGGACGCTAAGACCCGGTGGGACGAGCTCGATGGACTCAACCAGAAGCTCAGCCGGGTGCTTCTCCGTCTGAGCGATGAGGAAGCGAAGTCTCCGGAGGCGTATCGGAAAGCTGTCAAGTATATTTCGACGGTCCAAAGCGTACAGGTTCGCGGCGTGCTTTATTTTGTTCCGGCGAGGCTCGTTGGATACTCATTTCGACGTTCAGTGGCTTGCGGACCTGAACGACGAGAAGTTTAACGACTTCCGGCGGGTGATCGAAGCATTCGTAGAGGTCAATCAAACATCCGAAGTGCGTAAACATGGCAGAGATCATAGTCTGTACTTTTGTTGACTTCATCGGCACTTAGGAAATCCGCGCAAAGATGCGTGAGATGGGTAAGCTGGCCGACGTGCCCATCGAGCCCTCAGAACAGACCGCGTTGCTCGACGCCTGCGTGTCCGTCGCGGGTGTCATCGGCGGAGGAGTCCCCGGTGCTGGTGGGTACGACGCGATCTGGCTGCTCGTATGCGACCCGCCAAATTGCCCCTCGGAGGAGCTCCCCGCCTCGTCCATCGAGCGGTTGTGGAGCACGTACAAGGGCCTCGACGTCTCACCGCTGCTCGCGACGGAGAGCGTAGCGAAGGGTGTGCGGGTGGAGAAGATAGACGAGGTTCCTGGCTTAGCCGCGATCGTGCGGGAGTAATCACTGCAGCTTGAGGGAATTTGAAGAGTAAATCAATAATAGTACCCGCCTCATAAGAGTCATAGCTTCGCTATGCCCGGTTGATAAATGCCGGGATACTAATAGTATCCGGACACGCAACGTCGTCGACACCTCAAGGCCTCAAGGCCCTGTGTTCCCGCAGGGGCATGAGGCAGAGATGACGACATAGAGCAGCACATAGCAAGGACCGATAGAAGGGAATAGATGCAAATCAATCATAGAAATTGCGCCGTCATCAAGGAGATGATAGAACGTGCGCATATTATCAACGGCATGCTGGAGCAGCTGCGAGGACTTGAGTTATGGTTAAGCGCGACACGTACTTATCCCTCTACCACAAATACATTCACACAGCTCCATACTTGACCAGGCTGGCTCGTAGGCCAGTGCTTGAGCTCGACGGGGTGTTGATAATTGAACGTTGACGATGCGATCTAGTCGTGCCATCTCCGGTCCACTGGCGATACCTGGAGAAAGTACGAAGTAGACATTATCTGCACTTACTTCGGTTACTTACCACGCGTGTCCATACGGTCACCCAGGCTCGGAGCATGCGCTCTGGAACAACGTCCTCCCACACAATGCGCTATCGATGTGCCATCGTCGAAGTCTCTCCGCTCTAGACCAGTGGCGAGGTTCCCGGAGCCGAATGAGGCCGTGGTATTTGACAGAAGTTACTGAACGTTCGGAGCAAAATCGACTGTGATTGGTTCCACATCAACGGTTACTAGCGTGAGAATAACTTACGTAACAGGAACTATATAGTTTCAGGTACTAATGACTCGAGCTCTTTTCCGACGTCCGTTCTGCTTCTCTTGCTTCCTGGTACCAGACCTTATCGACAAGCACCCTGCAAGCACTTGACAATGTCCGCCGTCAGCAAGGCTACCGACCTTCCCGCGAAAGCACCCGACACTGAGCGCGCGTCGCTTCAAGAGTTTGACGAAGACGAGCTCAAGCTGGTGATTAGCCGCCGAGGAGGAGACATGCAGGGATGAACTGTGCAGGAATGGGTCGGCTGAGACTTTACCATTGGTAACGTCATCTTCTAGTTTGTGAACTGGTGTGGCTACGGGTATCTTTGCTGTGACTGCGCTGCTCGTCGGCCTGCTGGTTGGTCGTAGATGACTGTCGGCGCAAGGGCAGCGGATAAACAGCAGGGATTGAGATTACACCGTCCGAACCTGATCAGCGCTCAGACCTGCGTAGGGAAGCCCCCAGTGTCGCCTTTTGTTCGTCCCCCGCTTTGTCGGGGGACCCCCACAGACATACTAACCCTTTCTGCCTTCCATGCTCTATAGCGCAAGCTCGGTTACAAGCAGGTAGGTCTCTCGGCCGTAGCGTCCGCCAACATAGATTCACACTCTGTCCGTATAGCAATTGCACAGAAGCTGGCATTTCTTAGAAAGTTTTGCAGCGAGCTTCATTGCCATGAACTTCATTGGCGGCGTTCGGTAAAGAATTCAATTGTGTCGACGAAGGACAGGCGTTCTAACTGGTGACCTACAGGTCCGGTTTCTTCCTCGGTCTATATGCAGGCGGTCCTGCGGCCATATGGTGGGTTATCGCGAAATTGAGTATATATTCTTGCTTATTCGTCTTTCGCAGGTCCTCGTACATCATCTCGATGATCTTTATGTTCATCACAGCGGCGGTTCTCGCAGAAATTTGTTCTGCGCTTCCGCTCAGCGGCTCCATTTACATCTGGAGTGCTGAGAGCGCGGGTCCCAAGTATGCTAGGTTCTTCGGTTTCATCGTCGCTTGGTGGTCCACGACTGCTTGGATGACCTTCGCCGCGGGTAATTGTCAAGTGAGCTAGACCCATTTCGTCTCTCGACGCCCTCATGTTAACTGGATACTATTAGACCACTGCCAACTACATCGTCTCGCAGCTGGCAGTATGGGAAGTGGACTTTCCGGGAGGAATCGGCTACGACAACGTCAAATGGCGTGCCCTCATCTGGGCTGTTTCTGAGGGTATCCTCCTCGTTGCTATCGCCATCAACTACCTACCGCCGAGGTGGTATTCGGCCGTGTTCCGCATCTCGATTGCGATCTACGCTATCGACTTCTTGCTCAGCGTCATCTGGCTTCCGATTGGTGTATCGAGGACTTACGGGTTCCGCTCCGCCAAGGATGTTTTCACGCTGACTTGTAAGTTTCGCTCTGTGTGAACTGCTCGTGCAGCACCTGACATACTATCCACAGACAACGGCACCGGAGCCCCTGCAGGCTGGAACTGGATGCTTTCTTTGTATGTCATGGTTGACTTCGATACCGCTGCAGATACTGACTATCCCGGTCAGCCTCTTTACTGCAGGGACCATGATTGGTTTCGACGCTTCTGGTCACATTGCCGAAGAAACGAAAAACGCAAGGTATGTTGACGACATAGTCACCGCGTTTTATATGCCAATCCTCTTCTACAGTGTTGTAGCCGGGCGCGGTATCATCACCAGCGTCGTTGCCACGGGCGTGTTGGGATTCGCGACCACCATCCTCTTCCTCTTCTGCACCCCTGATTTGGACACCCTCTTCGCCCTCGGAGCGCCCCAACCTTTTGTGCAGATCTACGCCCTTGCACTTGGACGAGGCGGCAGCATCGTCATGACCGTGATTGCTTCAGTTGGGTTGATCCTCGTGAGAATGTTTCAGAGCTTGCACAGTGGTGTTCGATCTCATATCCTTCTTGCAGAGCACCAGTGTGGCTATTGTTGCCGCTTCTCGACTCATCTTCGCAGTCGCTCGTGACGGTGTCTTGCCGATGTCGTCTTGGATTGGCAAGGTCGACGCTGCTAAACAGCCGCGGAACGCTGTCACCGTCATGTTTGTATTCGGCGCGGCGTTGCTCTGCACAATCCTGCCCAGTCAGGTGGCATTTACCTCGCTCATTTCGGCTGGGGGCATCCCAACTACCGCGGCCTATGGGTTGATTGCTTTGCTTCGCCTGACAATGACCCCGAACGACTTCAAGGGGTCTCACTTCTACTTGGGACGCTGGAGGAAACCCTTCTACGTCGCCACGGTGCTGTTCAATGCCATCGTTTTCGCGGTGTGTGCGATCCCATGCCAGCGATAACTTATCCACTCATGCTGTGTATCCTGCTTAGGTCCAAATTTCGCCCTTCGTGTTCCCGACGGATGCAGAGACGTTTAACTTCGTAAGCCATCTCATCATTTGTGCGCGGGAATCGTATTGACCGTACTATTTAGTCATGCGTGATTCTTGGGGCCGTCACCGTCTTCGGCATCCTTAGCTGGTACTTCATTCCGGAGGAGAAGTGGCTCCGCCGCGAGCAGGTTTTGCAGCAGCTTCGCGTCGCTGATGAACCTCTTGACGGAGCTGGTTCGGGTTCTTACGAGTCTGCTTCCGTTGTCGAGACTCAGGAGGCTTCGACGTCGAAGAGGGATGACTAGAGAACTCTCAACGGGCGCCACGACGTCGTCCTAGTTCATGCGCTTTATGTTATGTATGCTCCCATCTGCTCGCTAGACTGCCTTTGTTTGTAGTACTGTAGTGCTGCTGCTGTGCATATAAATCCACTGCTTGCGTTGGCTAAGGCTTTGCCGCTGCCAGTGAAGTTGTCCGTTCGATTACGTCAGCTGCCCTAGATGGGCGTATGCAAGGCTGTTTGTCGAACTCATGTTCGTCCGCTCACTGTCGACAGCGGCGGTTAAGGCAGCCTTCGCCTCGACGAGACTCGCTTCTTCGCCCCATGCTTTAATTCACCATGCTCGCTGTTATGCTTCTGCTATAACTGTCAATGGTTTCTCCCAACTCAAACCGACACCATACGGCCAACCGCTCGCTGCTTCGCATGCACACTTGATTCGGACCGAGGAGACCACGCCTGGTATCCCGCAGGAGGAGTATGACCGGAGAAGGAGGGAGCTCATGGAGAGTCTGCCGGACGACAGTCTGGTCGTATGTGTCGCTGGTCAGGTGAAGTACATGAGTGGTCGTGAGTCGTAAATTCTGTCATGTACATCTTGCACCATGTCATACCTACCTTTGTCATCCAGAAATATTGTGCGTCGTCTCTCTCATGGGCCTGTGTGAGCGAAGTTCACCTATGACGCGTCCAGCTACAAGTTCCGCCAGTCGTCCGACTTCTGGTACCTCACCGGCTTCGACGAGCCGGAGGCAGCTGTAATCCTCGAGAAGCGGCCCTCGACTCGTCGCGGGTACTACATGCGGATGTTCTCTACAGGAACGGATACTGCCAAGGAGAAGTGGGACGGCGCGAAGACGTCACCGGAGGACGTTGTGCAGTACTTCGACGCGGACGAGGCGGAACATATCTCTACGTTTCCGTCTGTGCTGAGAAGCCTAGCCTCAACCGCGTCGTATGTATACCTTGACGTGCCCAGCCACTCAAAACGATCACGGGCAGTCTCGCCAAGGTCCCTCTTGAAGGTACGCACAGCTCGTCGGTTTGACGTGCGGTATAGGAGCCTCATGCGATGTATGCAGTACTTGTCGCCTTCCGGCGGATTGTCGCGGTCAGAGTACGACAATCTACTGGAGTCCTTGAGCAGCTCGAAGCGCAAGGCTCTTGCTCCGGAGGTTGGTCGCTTGCGCGCAATCAAAAGCAAGTATGAACACAATGTCATGCGCCAAGCAGCTGAAATCAGTGGGCGGGCGCATAACAAGGTACAATAACTCTGCAGCTGAACCGCACTACTACTCACTATGGGATTGGATGCAGGTTATGCGTTTCACGGAGCCTGGCATGTCTGAACACGCAGTTGCTGCTCATTTTGAGTATTTGTGTGCACGCGAGGGGTCACAGCGCCCCGCATATGTGCCGGTTGTTGCTTCTGGGTATGTTTCACAGGTTGGCCTACCGAGAGTCTCTCTGACCATGTCTTGTTCTTCAGACCAAACGGACTTATTATACACTACACGCCTAATAATCAACTAATTGCTGATGGTGAAATGGTCTTAATCGACGCAGCCTGCGAATACAAGTAGGTCGCGATGCAGTCATGTGGTATATCCTCAACTAACACCGTACTTTGCAGCGGTTATGCGTCAGACATCAGTATGTCGTCAGATACTGCTCCTCTTTCGAGCTCTGTCATTGATAGTAGTCACCAGCTCGCACCTTCCCCGCAAACGGGACGTTCACGCCCGAGCAGGCGACGCTGTACAACGCCGTCTTGACGGTGCAGAAACAGCTTATCGCACTCTGCACCGAGGCGTCCTGCATGTCTCTCATGCAGATCCACAGAGAGTCCTGCAATATGATGCGTAAGGAGCTCGAACGCATCGGCTTCCGTTTTCCCCTTGGAGCGGGCTCGGTGGATACGCTGTATCCTCACCTTGTTGGGCATCCTGTTGGCATTGGTGGGCGTTGTCCGTGCATACGGAGTGAACTTGTAAATGCTGACTATACGCCAGATCTGCATGAGTCCAGCCACATCGACAAGAACGAGCCTCTGAAGGCGGGGATGGTCATCACCATCGAACCAGGTGTGTCCAGATCGATTTGTATCGAAGTCGCCTCTCTGACAGTCGGTTATAGGTGTCTACGTCCCGCCTTATATCGAGTTCCCGAAGGCTTTTCATAATATTGGGATCAGGATTGAGGATGAGGTTCTCGTAGGGAAGGAGCAACCAGATATCCTCAGCGTGACTGCGCCGAAGGAGGTATGGAAGACTTCTCTATGCCTTCCGTTGGTTGTATTACTGAAATCTACCCCTCCTCAGATCGCTGACATCGAGGGGTCTTGCAAAGGTCTGCTAGGTTTGACGCCTTTTTAGTAGATCAATGATCCATACACGTTCTACGGCGCTTCATCTTCCCCAATGCCCGCTGGTGCTCTCCGCTAGCTCATACTCGCAAGCATCTTGAGGTTACCCAGCGATGAGTTATGCAAGGCGCGCAACGCAAATGGTAATGGATTACTTGTCATTCATGGAGACTAAGATCGACCTGAGCTAAGTTACACAATAACGGTGTTTAATATAAGTTGATCTCTGCCTACGGCAGATCACCTGAAGACTCAGAAGAAAGTACAGATGGAATGTGGACGTCTCACTCTTCTCACTCAATGACAAAGTCCCTTCGTTCCTCATCGGAGGCTGACATCCACCAAAGGCCTCCCGAGCCATCTTCGGGAGAGTGGAAGTACCCAACCCTACGGAAGGGAGCATTTTCCGTAGCAGTGGAATCCGTCAACCGCGTTACGATGAGCCCGGCAGCATGTTGTGTCTTCGTGTTCCACATCAAAGGGAGCGCCCAAATCTCCTTCGCGTCCACGTCGCTGTCTGGGTATGCACATCCGATATGGAGCGGTAGCGTGTCAGTCGGCTGGTCCAATTTGTCGTAAAGATAGAGGTCCGGCATCGACGCAGCTGGGTTCCAGCTAGCCTTGAACATCCTCGCGCGAAGAGTCAGTACCCCTGACGAGACCTGGCCGAGCGGGAGATCCGCCGTCACGGGTGTAACCTCGCAGCTCAAGATGTCGCATGTCTGCGTGTCAACGCTCTCCAGGTCGAGTCGGTCGTCCAACAATGAGGGCCACACATGTCCGTCGACCGATGCCCACGACCACGTTGGCGCTCGGTAGCGCTCCGGGCGAGGATGGCGGGACTCGGAGGTCTTGTACCAGAGCAGGTCCTGCACGAGGGAGTGCCGCCACAGACCGGCGAGGTACTCTGACTTCCACGCGCGCTGGAATACCTCTGCGACAGCTGCGAAGGCGACGAGCTTGTCTGCGGGGTCGCCGAGCGAACGCTGTGTGTACTCGCCCACGGCCTCGATCCATGAGTAGCGCAGCGCCTTCGTATCGTTCGGCGACAGCGCCGGGGATGTGTTGCGATCGTCGAAGTCGGAACGGAATAGGAGGTTGGGAAGCCGGTGGCCGGTGATAGGCCCGCACACCGCATTGCCGACGTTGACCGTAGTCGTCTGGCAGTGGTACTGGAGCGTGTGCGAGGCGTATATGAGGGCGCGGGGTGATAGGAGACGTTCTTCCAGACACCACGCACGCTGGCATACGGGCTCAGAGGAGCCGTCGTACTGGCGCCAGATAGGAGACAAGGACATCGCGCCGACCTGCCCGTCCGAGCACCGGAAGGGGAGGGTGATGTCCGGCGGTGAGGGAGGGACACGGTCCTGCAGGAAGCCTTCGTCGGCACTGCGTGCGCTGGATGCGATGATCGTGAAGTAGGCGTTGCGGAAGATGGATCCCATCTGCGCGATCTCGTGGATCTTGTCCGTTTCGGAGTCTTGCAGGATACACAGAGCATCAACCCAGAGGTAGCGCACTCCTAGAGCGTGAGTGGATCGTATGGCGTCTCTGATTGTCTGAGGGAGGGACTCCATGTCGATGCCTAGGAGGTATGCGTCGAGGGTGTCGGTCGTCGTGCCAAAGGAGGAGGTCGTGCCGCGCGTGTAGCTGAGGGCAAGGTAAGCAGCCTGTTCATCCTTGTTGCTGACGTGCAGTCTGGGCTTTGCCGGGTCTAAGCAGTCAATGACACGTGCCGGGAGGGTGGCACTGTGCGGGGGAGGGCATCGTTCGTGGTTCCGAATACAATCCATAATGCAGTTGGTGGCCATCACATACGTTGAGTGGCTGCTGAGTTTACGAACACAGGTCTTGGCCACAATAAGGGAGGCAGCGACATCATCTAGAGAGACAGTATTGTTCAGATCGCTCCGTCTCTGAATAAAGGAAGGAGGGAGAAACGCACCGGGGTCGGTTGAGACATAATATACAGAATGCGGAGTGTCATCGAGCACGAGCTTCAGCGTTTGAACGCCTTTCGGCGTGGTGTTGTTACTAGCATGAACCCTGAAGCCCACCGTTACTCGAAGGGTCTCTTTGTACATGCCCTCAGTTCGCGTGGATGAGAGGAGTCGGCACCAGTTACAGCCCTCCGCTGCGGAGGCTTGTACCTGTGACCACGCGGTGGAATACGAGAATCCCGCATAAGAGAGTTGGGCATCTAAAGCCTCCCGGAAATGACCTGGAGCGAAGAGTCCAGTCTCCCTGCAAAAGGCGCATACAAGCGATGGCGGAGAACTGATAACCACATCTCGTCAGTTGTCTCGAGAGTCATGCAGGTGAACATACTCACGAAGACTCCGCCACGCTGTCCGCCTGCAACGCCACTTCCTTTGGCTCAACTGTCGGCAGCGCTGTCTTCGACGACGACGTCGACCCAGGCGCAGCGCCTTGCGAACCTCCCCCCTTCCTGTGGAACAGACCACGTAAGTGTCGCCGAACGGGAGCACAGAGGGGAGGGAAGCAAGGCATAGCGCCGCTCGAGACGGGCACGAATCTGGCTTCAGGGAGAGGAGTGAGGTTCATATATATGCTGGGCCACATGGAAACCTCGCTTGTAGCCGCAGCCCTGACCTTCACCGCTTCTGGCTGCTGCCGTGTGGCGGCAACAGGCTTGCCACTCTGTGAAGGTCAAAAGAACATGAACGGGGTAGTGGCAATGTGAGAAATGCTACCGTGGTCCGGGATACTCCCTTGCTCCAGGTCGGTCCGAATGCAGAGAGGCAATGTGCAGTGCTGCTGAAAGGATAGCATTGCAGAGACGATAAAGATATGACTACATCCACCGTGACCCCATGTTGCTGTGCTATGTGGAAGGAAAACTCAATGACGGACAAGGTTGACGTTTTATGAGTATTGCTTCTGGATCATCTTCGCGATTGTCAAAAGCTGAATGTTTGACGTGCCCTCGTAGATCGCACCCTGACATTCGACAGCGTGAGTCAATGGGCGCAGGGACCTGGAGGAGGAAGCAACTCACGATCTTCGAGTCGCGCCAATACTTCTCAATGCCCGTTTCACGCGTGAAGCCGATGCCACCGCACCACTCAATAGCGGCGCCAGAGACCTTCTGCGCAACTTGGCTCGCATAGTACTTCGCCATCGCAGCCTCACGCACAAAGTCGAGGCCCTCCTCCTTACGGCGAGCGGCGTTGTAGGTCAGCAGGCGCGCGGCCTCGATCTCAATCGCGGCCTCTGCCTGCTGGAATTGCATGCCCTGGAAAGTGCCGATGGGCTTGCCAAACTGAGTGCGCTGGAAGGTGTACGGGACGGCCTTGTCGAAGGCGCCCTGCGCGAGACCGAGCATCTGCGCGGCAATACCGATGCGACCTTCGTTCAGAATCTCGATGGCGATCTTGTAACCCTTGCCCTCGCCACCAATGACGTTCTCGGCAGGTATGCGGAGGTCGTCGAAAGCGAGCGAGCAGGTTGAGGATGCACGGATGCCGAGTTTCTGCTCCTTCTTCGCGATCTTCACGCCCATGTCCTTTGTTGCGATGAAGCACGTGATGCCCTTGTAACCCTTGCTAGGGTCGATCTGCAAGAAATGTGAACCTTCATATACGCGGGTTGGTAGGGAACTGGCACTCACGTTGGCGAAGATGAGGAAGAAGTCCGCCTCGTAGGAGTTTGTGATCCACATCTTGGTGCCGTTAAGAACCCAGTCATTTCCATCCTTCACAGCCCGAGTCTGGAGTGCGAACGCGTCCGAGCCTGAAGCGGGTTCTGAGAGACAGAAAGAGCCAAGCTAGAGTGGATATGTGAGCCCACCGTGAGACCCACCCAGTCGAAGGCACGTACCATAGACTCTGAGAGAACAGGTAGCCACTTGTCCTGCTGCTCCTTGTTTCCGTACTTGCGGAGAATGGTGGCAACGAGAGTATTGTGCACGTCGCAGAGTACGGAGACGGAGGGGTCTATGCGGGCGAGCTCCTCAATTGCAATGATGGCAGACGTGAATGAGGACTCGGCTCCGCCGTGGTCCGCACTAGTCTCGATGCCCATGAGCTACGATGACAGGACGTCAGCGCATGTTCGAATAGACGTAGCCAGATAAACTCACCCCCTGCTCGAAGAGGCCCTTGATGATCGACTTGTCCATCATCTCGTTCTCGTCCATCTCCCGCACTTTCGGCGCGACCACATCCTCCGCAAATCTCCTGACTGTGATGTCGAGACGTTCATAGACAGACCCCGTGAGTAGCTTGAGTAGGACGCACCGGACTCGCGGAGCATCTGCTCCTCCTCCGAGAACGTGTGGAGGGAGGTCGGGTGAACATCAGAGGCAGCTACAGGCGAGCGAGAAAACTGCCTGTGTTACGGGTCTCCTCTCAGTCGCTGGGGTTTGTGCGGGGTAGGCTGTGGTCGCTCACCGTGTTGCGACCTTCTGTCGCAGCGCGTACTGGCGCACGGAGGAGCCTGAAGGCTTGCAAGCACGAGCAGCAGCAGAACGGAACATGGCGCTGAGACAACAGGCTCGGGATGTGAGGAGGAAGAGGTTAGGAATGGGCCAGGGGAAGCGGACGAGCGAGTTCCGGACCGAGGGCAATAAGTACGACCATTTGCAAGCGCCCGGTGTGCGGGGTCACGTTAGCGGGGTCAGCGGGGTGGGGTAATCACATGGTCTCCCCGCCTCCGCCTCAGGGCGCGCCCGACTACCGACACAGCGTACGACGCCTCTCGTAGTTCTCATCGGCTGCTTGACCGTTACTGCATAACAGCACACTCCAGTTCAAACATATTGCGCACACACAACACTGGCATTACAGCAATGATACAAGACTATTGCACAGCGGAGTCCGTGGTGGTGGTACAAGAAGAGTCCGTATTGCAGAGTCCGTATGAAGTCCTGAACCGTGAACGAAGTCCGTGAACAGTTCCGTGATCGTTCCGTGGTTCCCCACGGGGTCATCGTTCAATGTCTGCAGACAAACCAGTCAATCGTAAGACAAATTCCCGACGGACACGTCGGAATGCACACACCTGCATAACCGTTACAGCCCACAGTTGGACGCCGCGACCTGCTTCGCGCTCGCGTTGACACGGCCCAGGAACACGGCCTGGTTGTTCGTGAGCGTGTTCATCGCCTCGAGCGCAATGTTAAAGCCCGAGTCGGTATGGTCGATCGCGAGCACATTGATGCTCTTGCCGTTGTACGTCAGCTGCCAACACGTCCCGCACTGGGCTGAGTTCCAGCCGGCGACGGCTGCAGCGCCGCCAATGTTGGGGAAGTGCGGGAGTGAGCCGAAGGTCGAGTAGCCCTTCGTGACCATCCCGTTGGGCCCGTCGGAGCATGCGACAGTCAGGAGGCTCCCGGACCTGTTGTCGTACGTCTCGTCGTACGAGACCGTCACGGCGAATGCGGAGGAGATGAGGGCGGCGAGTGCGACGAGAGGGGTGAACCGCATGATGATGGAAGGTAGATGGATCGAGGCTTGGGTAATCGAAAAGCGGTTGAGTCGGGTGCAAGAGACGAATGGGTCAATGCTGGGCCTTTGCTCGAACTGCAAGCGATCTTTTATAGAGAACAGCAGCCGCTATGGACGGACCATTGGCCGCCCCCAACAGCAGAAGAGCTGGTCACAGTCTAGACGTCCTCGGTGAAAGTGTCCTCGGCGCGACCTCGTGCCGTGCTATGTCGAACGGCTGCCATTCAGACAGCCTTTTCGCCCAGAAATATCGAGGCCATGAGACCGCCTCACGGGCATTCGCTCGCCGCCTGGGCATACCGACTCCAGAGGCGGATCATCAAGTAGATGACATCGGCCGACCAACGTGACGATTGGCTTCTAAATCGGCTAACGCACTGGGAATATGGCCTGCCTCTTACAGCGTCGTACGGCGAAATGGCAAGGTCGTCAGACTGCGGCGGTGGCGGCGTAATGAACATAGTAGGACTTACGATGTCTGCGCATTGCGCATCCAAAGCGCGGACGCTGAAGCTCAAGTACACCACTTGTCAGCAGAAGACGAGTAGGCCGATAAAACTCTTGCTGGTCACCGCCGTGCAAAAGTGACGTAACGAACGGTGAGCTAGACGGCATCATTGCCTCGAACGACCGGTCCGAGGGGATTCTTGGGAGCCTGGAGAAGGCGATCTAGGGCACACCAGTCCGCATCAGAATATCGGGAAGAGGAGTCGAACAAGAGTCCGATGCGATGAGGCCTCACCTAAGCACAGAGTGTATGGATGAGAAACCTAGAACGTGCGGCATATGCTCCGACGAGTGTGATGGGGTTGACTACTCCACACACGAGACCGAGCTATCTCTCACAATCAAAAAAGCCTCCATCCTCGTGGGCCGCCAGACGGTGGTGTCTCTACCACGGAGTTCATATGCAGATGTAAAACCTATTGATACAACCGACAGCCAAGTACAAGGGAGCATAGCAAGCAAAGCGGGCAGAGTGAAGCGTACGAAGGGAGTAGAGCTCGATGAGAGACGAGACTAGTCTTGGTCTGTCCCGTCCCTAGGCCGGTAACGGATATTGCGGCTCTCGAGCTCCGCCTCGACGTCCTCTGGTATACGGCCCTTCACACGCACGGCATACATCCCGCGCACATATTTGGCTGATACGACCCAGTGTCAGTTGGGGAGCAAAAGAGTAGGAGGAGAGAGAGTGCGCACATGTTCTCTGCCATCTCGCCACCCAGCTGTCTTCAGGGTTAATGACAGCAATTACACCCTCGAAATGCGTCGTGGTGCACGACTGTATGCGGTCAGCGTAGCCTTTCATCTACATAGAGACAGGGGTGTCAGCATGGAAGCAATTCACCACTGTACGGATGGGACGCACCCCCATAATCTCCTCGCAATTTGGGCATCCATGTTTGCGGAAGTCGGCAGGTGTTTGGACAATTGAACAGAGGAGGCAAGCACGCAGTTGCTTTGCGCGAGGCTGGGTGGGAATTGATGCCTGACCCTGAGACATCGTAGGCGAGTCGACAGAGAAGATGTATGAAGTGGCACACTGAGAGGAGAAGAGACAAGCCAGGAATACCGAGCTCGTTGTTCAGCACAGCGAGGATGAGGCGTTCGGCAACCTCCGTAACGGGCGCTACCCATGCACTCGACGTCGACGCTGTCTGCGGCAGTGACGCCTCTCCAACCAGACCACCATGGCGTCCCGCGCCCTCACACTCCTTCTTGCTCTGCTTCCAGCGGCGGCATCGGCATACCCCAACACGCACCCGGTCCTCGCTTGGTCGTCGCGCAGGTACGCTCGCTATACAGCGCGTAACCCCGTCTTTCGTTCGTGGCTGAGCCAGGATGTCATAGCTCGAAGGCCCTTTCCTCAGTTGCGGCGTCGGACGTGGTGAAGACTGGCAGCCACGCCATTGCTGAGGCGCTGTACAACCATGATGCTATCTGCGAGCACGATGCGGTCGTAATAGTCGAGCATTCCGGAGTGAGTACATCATCGTGTCCATGACCCACATATGTATGCTCATCATATGCGATACTTTGCATCCCTAGCTCCACGCATCCGACTTGCGCTCTCTCTCGCCATCATGCCATATGGCGAAGGCACTGTCTGGTGCACCCTCCACCCTGCAGCTCTCATACGTTGAGAGTGGGGACCGGACCGCGAACCCGTTCGTCGACATGGCTGGTGTCCTCTCGAGGCGCTGCGGGTCGCGCGCCGTCAGCCATTCTCCTAGCTCTGACCTTGCCCTCGATGCGGAGCGGGTCAAGCACGTTGTTTCGATCTCGCTTCCGCCATTGGAGGATGGAGAGACAGGGTCCTCGAGGAAGAGCGCAATGGCCAGCCAAGGTGAGTATTAGCTTCGTGACTGAGAGACGACGCCGTGACACTCCCGGTTTTGTCCTGCATCTCTATAGAGTCCTGGTTGTCTAGCGAGCTCGCCAAGATCGAGGAAGTCTTCTCTAACTACCTGGTGATCTACTCTGGCTCGCCCGGTGTGTCCCTCCATGCCCGGCAGCCCTCCTCAAGCACCACCTTCGACTCTGTCCAGGCGGACCCCAGCTCCAAGGGTGGCATCCTGAAGCGATACCAGCTCCTCACCCCGGGCCTCATCCTCGTGCTCCTGATCTCCCTGTTCATCCTCATCCCCATCATCTTTGTTGGCGTTTCCGCGCTCTCCAGTATCCAGTCGCCGCTCTCGAACGAGATCCCGAAGGGCTTCAGTGCGGAGGAGAAGAAGAACCAGTGATGAGACGTGGTGGACTGGATGTGTACGGACCGTGTTTTAGCATACGCTTTTCATACTATGATTGCTTTCCCGTGGATCTTGAGGAGGACTGTCATATGGGGTCATGCATTGTGTGTGCTCATACGGTAATGCTACCGTTCTGGAGAGCGGTGAATTCATGTGAGTGGTCAACTACATTGCTGCTCGAGCTAGAGCAATCGGCATAAGAGTCCATACACTGTCCAGGACCACGACTGTAGTCCGCCTACTCCTCATCGCGCGGGGGACGACGCACGGCAATTAATACCCCCTCATACACAGCCCAGCCAATCGCAGAGCTAAATATCTTCCGCGACATGCGCAATGTCGATCCATCGAAGAACCCAGCCACACCGCGTTGCTGCAGTGTTCACGTTAGCACAAAGCAACTCACAAGGACAGTAGCAACTCGACAGACCTGCCACACCGCCCGGACGGTACTCCACACGCCGCGGTACTTTGTCTCTGAACGCACCTGCATCTTCGTCTTGAGGACGTCGAACGGTTGCGTCGCGAGGGTGGCCAATGCGCCCGCGGAGGCGGCGGACAATGAATGCACGGCGGCAGAAAGTGAGACGGGCACGGCTGCCGCTACCGCGGAATTAGGTGCAGATATAGCAGATGCTACATGTCGATACTCGTCAGCAAACGGTACAGATGCTTGGTCAAGGAGCGCACATACATAGACTAGATTTTATTTGCTCATAAAATACGACGAATATCCCGGCATATGGGGCGTCACGGAGGGAGGAGGCTATGGCTCCGCGGAAGATCTCGGATGGGCCAGAGCGGATGAGCCCAATGAAGGCTTCCGATAGTGAGCCGTACGAGTAGTAAGAACTCTGGCAGTGACAAACAGTCAGCAGCTGGGGCGCCATATTCTCCCCGGGAATGACGTACCTCATACCGAGCTTTGATGACGGAGAATGGGTTCAACACCAGACCGACAGCGACTCGAGTGCATGCGCCAGCCATAAGATTCCCTTGCGCCGTGAGCTTCGGGAGCGTTGACGTCGACTGTGACGAGGAGGATGCTCGGAGCGGCGTGAAGTATGGGGACGTGGCGAGGAATGTACGGAACTGGTTGAGGCCTGTGAAGTACAGCGCGACCCCGGGAACGTTCCTCAGCAGCGACGCTGCCGTACCACGCCAGAGACCACGAAGCCCTTCATTCTGGACGATCTCTCGCGCGGTGCTGATTATGAACGTGGACTGTGGGGAGAGGGGGTTGTGCGAGAACTTGCGCAGGTGGTCTGGTTGCTGTATCCGTGTCTTGAGCAGGTCGACTGTTCCTTATTATTCCTTGTTGGCAGAGCTCAAGCAATAAAATATACTCACAGGGTTGAAGAATTATCGTCGAAGCGAACCCAGAGAGGGCACCTGTGCAGCAGGGAGGTGAGAGTGTGAGTTGTATGACGTTTACGAAACGACGGCTACTTTGGACACACCTGAGACGAGGTGCTGGCTGACATTGTTCATAAATCCCACACCACCCTTGCAGTCCTCCGCAAGTCCTGACTCCTACAGACAGGTCCGATGGGGCAAGCACAGTCGTAGTGAGAACCAGGGAGACAATGCAATGACAAGCGCCCATTCAGGAATGGATTGTTACTCAGCCGGACCGGCCCGGGAGCGTTTGGTATAAAGGGCGACCTAATGTGCCACCCACTCTGCAACTTTATGATGTGCCACTCAGTAGGCACATATAAATGTCTGCAAGCCTGCCTTGCGACGTGCGGAGCCTGCTGCATCAGTGTTGTGGACCGTAGGACTCTGACAAGAAGTCAGAGTCCTGCGCGCCGCAACGCTGATGCATACCGACTTCCGACTAGTAGACTCGGATGACCCACACGTATGATAGATAGCTTCATGTTGCGCTTCATTGGAGCCGTCGAGTACTTTTCCTGTATATGTGATACACGTCGTTATGGTCATAAAGTTGCAAGTAATGATACATCAAAGTACAGGTGCGGCCGCGGCCTACCCCAGCTGCACGTAAAGTTTATGTAGGTACACTACGAACTATGTACTAGTAGCTATATGAATTGAGCAGGTCACATATGTACAATGTCCAGGCATGCAGTAGGAGCAAGAACATGAGGATAAAAAGAGATGGAATGATGCGAATGGATGCGGCAACAAAGACCGAGTATAACCAGATATCTATGTACCATTATAGCAACACAATCCATCCCCAGGTCAGATTACAGAGGTACATAGAAAGCAATGGGAATCGAAAGACAAAGAAAGGCAAGTGTGTCACCTATGAGTCCACAGAATCTCCACTCAGTGCTGAGCGCATGACTTCAAGCGCGGCGAGGTGGAACGGCAACGCTGGATCCGCGCGGAGCCTCCATCTCGTGCGCGACAGCACCGCCAACTCGTGGAAGTTGCGCACAATGTCGCTCATCAGCTCGGTGTCGCTGCCACCTTGAGAAGCAGGCGAGACGCGCGAGCCGGCCCTGGAGGACCCGTACGTTGACCGTAACGAGCGTGTAGTGTAGAGCTGATAGAGACGGACGGTAGACAAAGAGGTATGGTCTGCGGCAGAAGGTGCGCATACGACCGTACTCCATCCAGAAACTCGAATGGGTTCTGGGGAATGAGATTGAGCGCACGCGCCGGACGCCTCGTCATCCTCCAGGTCAGGGATGTAGGGAAGCTCGACGGCACCTGGAAGATAATGGATCGGCCCGCATTTGCTCGTACGTTCAGCAGTGTACGCCGGATAGAGAGACATCTCCGCGTATGGCATCAGGAAGTACGTCCGGTACGCAGCATCGGCAAACGTCGTATGGTTACCCCGCGATTTGGATGTGGACGCCTGCGGAGTTGGGCTGGCAGTACGCTTCAGGATATTGACCGAGCTTGTTTCTGGGGAAGAGAGGAATGTCCATGGGTTCTCGTCGTCGACAGCGAGAAGCGTCACGTGTACTGGGGGGATGTCGGTGGATGTTGTTACAGCCGACTCCAAGTGAGACACCCAGGCTTCGCACAGGAGGCACATCAGTGCCATTCACACAAGAACAGGGAAGAGGACATACCATCGAGTTCAGAGTGCGACATCAAGCCTAACTTGGATATGACGATCCGCCACTCGATGTTGGCTCGTCGTGCGAACTCGTGTCCGAACCTCCAGACTTCTGTCGCGACGAATACCTCCACATTGTCTTCGGGTGTGAGCCATGTCTTGATCTCATGGGCTTCTCCTTCGGCGTCGATGCAAGCTGCCATGATCCACCGACCGCAGGCCGAAACTTGATAGCCTACATGGAGCAGCATGTGCCGATGGGTGACATCAAGAGTTGATGCGCTCGACTCTAAGGTGTAGAAGACCTTGGGATGGGATACGCCATAGCGATCCTTGCCGGATGATAACGAGACGAGAGAATATGCAGGAGCCTCGAAGTAGCCGACAATTGGTGCACTCCAGTCGAAGAACTTCCGTGACATAGCCCGAGTTACTGGCCGGAAAATCCGGTCATAAACGCTGCAGACAAAGGTGTCCAATCCCTCCAGTTTCGAGGCAGGATGGGTCTGAGTACCGAGGATGAGCGACTCGGGAACGAAATGAACCAAGATATCGCCCTCTGGATGCGCCTTGTATATGCGACGGACGGCCGAAAGTATTTGACGGAGAGTTGTCGAAGACGACGAAATTATGTGCGAGGGCGTAGCGATATAGAAGACGAGGTTGGGATGTCGTGTAGGGATAGTGGACACGAAGCTCACTGGGGCACCTGTTCAGCGTCCAGCAGACGAGAAGTCACGAATGAAAGAGAGCTCACAGAGAGTCTTTCGGAAGGTGTCAAAGCGCGTTGGTACGAGACCCTGCTTGGTGCAATGGCTCGACATCCCGACGTCATGGGCGCCAAAGTTCTTCACCTGAGGTTGACTGAGCCAAGAGTATTGCGTCAATGAAGTTACAAGACTCACCGAGTATGCAGTGGATACTTTTCCGAGCCACGTCTCGACCTCGGTCTCGCGCTCTTCGTCAGACCCCTCAAAGAAAACGAACGCAGTGACGTCCTTGGGTCCCGCCCTTGGTGATAGACCCAGCTTCTCCCAGAATCGCAAAGATGTCGGCGACACTTGTATGACTGCGTCTCCCTTGCCGATGACGAGCATCGGTGATTCGAGCGTCTGCAACGAAGCCCGCTCTGCTTCATTGTCCGATGACGCTTCTGTGGAAAGCATGTTACTGTGGTGCGGCTGTAGCCGACGTGGAATTGCGCACCTGTGTCGAGCATCGTCCGCAAAGTCGTAGCTGTACCATCCCCTGGGATGAGGCACTTGATATACCGCGCGTCAGCTTGCCATGCTTTGCCCGGGAGCACAGGAGGAGTGGAAGACAGGGACGCGTTCGCTTGCCAAGCCTCTGACCATAGTGGGTTCTCCACCACCTCCTTCACTAGGATTTGCGCCGCAGCCTCCAGAGATTTGGACTTCTCAGAAGCCGCACCAAGTACTGCAGCGGGAGAGACAGGTGTAGGGACAGACATCAGCGCGATGTTACCGGGTGTGTTGCTCACCGCTATCCCCGGAGGTCGAAGCGGTGCACACATTGGGAGTAGGTGAGCGTGGTGGAAGTGTGTGCGTAGGAGGCTTGGACCGAGAGGCAGGTAGGAGGGAGGAGGTGTAGAAGGTCTGGGCGCCGCAACGGCCAAAGGCATCTCGTCTTCCTCCATCCAAGGCTCGTCGTCAGACTCCTCGGAGTCAACTTCAGCCGGAGGAGGGGAGCTACTCTGCCAGTCTTCCCGTTCACGATAGGACTCCCACAACGGCGCCCGCCGCGAGCCTCGTGCGCCCTGGTCTGTGCTTTTGCGCTTGACACCAATGAGCTTACGCACGACACCTATTCGAGGGTCCGTAACCGAGCTGTACTTGTACTTCCAGCCGGAGAGAAGGGGCGCCATGGAAGGTGTGTGCACCCACGACTCCATACCGGTTTGATCGGCAGGAGGTGACGGCAGAGCAAACTTGCCGACAGCATACTTCCCATCGATCTGGCGGTGACTTGACGCGAACGGTATTGGATCGAAGATGTTCAATCCAGCGGGCATACCGTCCTGCTTGTGTTCGTCGTAGACCTCGGCCAGATGCACAGACGGCGTTGCAGGAGCAGAATGTGAGGACAGTGTTCGTGCAGGAGAAGGCGGAAGGAGTTCAGGAGGCGCTGAACCGTCCAGAATACCCTGCATGTCGACGCCTCTAGGTGTGAAGGGCTCTCCAAGCTGAGGTGGCCACGGGGACGGAAGGGCAGTTCCCGCAGAAGGAGGACCAGGCCCCGACAACGTCACATCCATCGTACTCAAAGGAGCCAATCCCAACGGCGGCGCGCTCGCAGAGACCATCCCGGCTGCTGGGGTTGCAGGTGGGGGACATGCGGCAGCAACAACATCAGGATGAGCAGCAGGCGCGTTGAAGAAGGCAAAGTCATCGTCCGTGAACGGAAGGCCGTCGTCGAGGTCGAAGCCGCCACCTGCAGCCCCAGCGCGCGTCCCACTCAGCGAGTCCAAATTCATGCCAAAGTCCATCTCGTAATCCATGTCCATGTAACCGTTAGATTGTTGGCTCCAGCTGTTTTCGAAGGCGTGGAACATGTCGTCGTTCGCCGACGAGGAGCCAACTCCGACCTCAGGGACAGGTGCCGGTGCTTGAGTCTCGGCGGGAAGAACAGGTACGTCTGCCAAAGGCACCTCAGGGACAGTTTGGGGTTCCTCCTCCGTCGAAGGAAGGTCGATCGTAGCATCGGCGGGCGAGAAGAGGGAATCGACTGAATGGTCCGACTCAGTTGCCGGAGAAGACTCCGCCTCCGTGGGTTCGACCGGAGCCGAAACCGAAGGTGTCGCTGGCGTCGCTCTCGTAGCCTCCTGCTGCGGTATTGGCGCAGGCTCCGGATTGGCAGCGGGGGATACAGGCGGTGCCGCCTCTGGAGGGGGACGAGTGCTAGCGAGCTTTGCGCGTGCGACAGCAATCTCCTGCTCCTGTCGTTCCCTACGGATCCTCTCCCTTTCCCTCTCTCTTTCCTTGACGACAGAGTCTACATAGCCATTGACCTCGGTGGCTACCTTCCTAACTTCGCGATAATACGGTTTCCGCGAAAGTGACAAAGCACGGAAAGCCCTCAAGGAGTCGATGGTCAGAGAAGAGCGTAGGAGGCTGGGGCGTCGTATGAAGGATGATGCCAGTCGATCGCGCTCCCCGGATGGTATAGATGTCGTGCTTGCGGTAATATCGACGGAGGGAGAGGCTGCGCTGCCGAATGACAGACTTGTGGGTATAGCGGCGGTTGGGGGTGGGGGAGAAGCCTGTAGCTGGGCGGGAAGTTCTGGGATGTATGGCAGCGAGGAACGCGCATGCGCTGAAGGCGAGCTAGCGTGGTACGAGACGCATAGACTGGCCGGCCAGATGATCGGCATACCCTTGTCTTCGCCTTGTTTGTTTTGTACCGCCAACCAGATGACAATATAGGTGGGATTCTCTGAGGAAACATCCGACGGGCGAGGATGAGTAGAGCGCTTCCAGTCACCAGCGCCCAATCCTTTCAAAGCTTCGTCGAACTGCACGGACAGTGCGGCACTTGGACCACTGTATGTGCTCAAGTAGTACGCTGGGATGCCGTGAGGAAGCAGTACCACGGGAGCTCCAGCAGGAAGCGGAAGGGACGAGCAGAGTGGGAGGTAGTGTGTAGGTCGCATGATGGGTTGTATGACCAGGCGGGCGATGGACAGACTGCGCGTCGAGAACGTGATGTGCACCTGAAGGTGACAGTAGATCATAGTGCGGCTTCGTACGTGATACTCCCAACCCGATCCCCATTCCGAAGGGAAGAGGATGGAACCAAGGAGGAAACCACCCTTCATCCGAGTGACGGTTCTCCCACGAGGTTGCAGTTTCGATGCTTCCGCAATATCGTCGATTAGTCGGTCACGGACGGCCTGGAGGAATAGCGTCAGAGGCTGGCGCAATGGGATCCGCGGTAGCGGTTGTGGGAGCCGAGGTCCTGCCCCTGCCCGAGTGGAGTGCAAGCATTGCTCGCAAGGCTCCACTCTGCCAGCACATGCCGCCGAGCAAGGATAAATACCAGCAGGTCTGAACGCAGACCGCTCCGTCACTGGGGAGAGTAGTCAGTTAACCGATCCGAATGTAGCCACATTATTGAGCCCAAATTCAAGTAAGCAGGACATCGTCCATCGGAACAGTACCAACAAATCCAACACTTGCAATAGCCTAGCACGGCTTTCGGAGGTCTTGTACGTTATTGGGTCTGATGATCACAGCTTGCGATTTATGCCCAGTTCACAACCCGTGAAACATGTGGAGGGTGGTGCCCTATGCTAGGCAATAACAACATGGATCTATGGCCTGACGATGTGGACGGAGGTCGAGTGTGCAGGAACACAATGGCGACGAGAGTCAACCCTGAAGGCAGCGCATTCCGACTCGGACTGCAAGATCCCTTGCATTTCCGGAAGATAGTCATGACTTGTATGACTCGCATAAGGAGCATAGTTTCCACACCTACACGAAGGATGCGTGGCGTGGGGTAAAAGGACTCACCTGATAGGTATTCCAAGTCCAATGAGAAAAGCGTGTCATGGACAGGTAACCGCCGTTCTGTAGACCCGAGGGCAAACACATACAGTGCGGCAGCGTCCTTGGAGACATGAACCACTGGTAGAAGCGAGTCCACCAGTGATCTGCCCTCATTCCGAGCTAGGACCGCTTGCCGAGCCACATCGAGTTGTTCCAATGGATCCGTTGAGCTAGGTTGGCACCGGAATACCGCATAGACGACCAAGGGATGTTCAGGGAGAGAAATAGTTGATGCGAGAATAGATGAAGCTAGAGATATCGCGAGGGGTGTTTGCGAAAGCACAGACGAGCCTGTGTTGTCTTGCGGGGGTTGCTGAGCCTTAGCCGCCATACAGGTATGTCATGGACGAAGTAGAGATGTTTTGTACAGCGTCTGGGACGAAATCCGGTGTGCTAGAAGCATGCGACGAGTTCAGCGACGAGACCGCACAACTAGCACATAGTGGTGAGACGATAAGAGGCGTTCGGACTCCCTTCCGCTTGCGTGCGTACGGACGTTTCCGATGTCGGGGTCAACCTAGCGGCTCCTTTCGCCCTTCTGTCTCTTGTTTTCTATCAGACCCTGCTGCGTTGTCTCTTTGCATGCTTGGAAAAGCTACACAAATTTTCTGGTATTTTTCTGTGTTCGCAGAAGTGTTGGAGGTCGACCGCAGGTACCGTGCCCAAACCTGTCCTCCTAGTCGGGTGAGAAGGACCTCCCAAAAGCGGAACTTACATTAGCAAATGCTTCCGTAGACAAGTCCCGAATTGGACATGTCGGCCACATTTTGATGAACTTCTGCGACTTGTACCGCGACGTCGACCTCCTCCCTGTCATTGTCCTCCAAAATGCAGTCCTTGTCTCGCCCAGCATCGACCTCAACTCGCCAGGCCACCTCGCCGAACCCACGGCCGCAATACCAAGTCAACACTCAGACGAAAGTGTTCGACACGCCGAATGGGAGGATTCTTTGCATAGCCGACATCCGTGGTCGTCTCTCCGCACTCAATGATCTCGCGCGGGAGGCGAATGCAGTTGCTGTGATCCACACGGGTGACTTCGGTTTCTTCGGTACGTACTCTTGGTCATCATATAGTCGGATGTATACGCTGACACTGCGCTGCGCTGCGGTAGAGGCGTCTAGTCTCGACAGGATTAATGACCGCACCCTGCGCCACCTCACCATGTACTCCCCGCTCATCCCGACGGCGCAGAGGAATCATTTACTCGCACCTGAGAACCCACCATCTGCCATCCGCTCGACAGTGACGATCTCGCTGTTGTCCGAGTTCCCCCTCCTACTTTCCGGACAGATCAAGCTCCAGGTCCCCGTGTACACGGTCTGGGGCGCATGCGAGGATGTCATCGTACTAGAGAAGTTTCGCGCGGGCCAGTACGACATCGAGAATCTGCATGTCCTCGACGAGGCCACTACGCGGTGTCTGGACATTGGCGGTGTCAAGCTGCGGCTGCTGGGTCTCGGAGGCGCGCTTGTGCCACACAAGATGTTTGACAACGGGGACGGGAATGCGACCATCGCAGGCGGACAGGGGACGATGTGGACAACGGCGCTGCAGATTGGTGAGCTCGTGGATACTGCTCAGCGCGTCTTCGATCCCACGGAGACACGCCTGCTTGTCACGCACGCGAGTCCCGGTCGGGAGGGCATCATGAGTCAACTCGCGCTCGTGCTCAAAGCAGACCTCACCGTGTCGGCCGGTCTCCACTTCCGTTACGCGTCATCCTACAACGAGTTCAGTGTGCAAGCCGACTTCGAGGGTCTGCGACACAAGATTGTGGTTGGAAAGGAGGCGTTCGACAAAGTCTGGGAGAGCGTTAAGTCTCAGGTGGACGCGGTCATCGACGACCACCAACGCGTTCTCTTGGACAAGGCGCTCTCAGTAGTCGAGCGGATACCGCCGCCTCCGAACCAGCCAGGTCCCGCTGGACAACCTCACGGTGAAGACCCTGCCTGGAAGAACTGCTGGAACTGGAACTTGTGCGACGCGGCGTATGGTTGCCTCATTCTCGACATCAAGGACGGTAGGGTGAGCGCAGAGTTGAAGAGCCAAGGCTTCAACTACGCGTACCGTCGAACCATCACGCCCTCCACTGTAGGTGCCACCCCCAACTCAGCGACCTCCACTCTCCCTCCGCAAGGAGTGAATACGGGTGCTGCCGCTACCCCCAAGGGCACTGGTACAGGCTCTGCGGCAACTCCTGTCGCTGCGGAGAAGCCCTTGCCTCCCCATCTCACCGGCTCGAAGTCAAAACCCTCCACACCACCACCTCCTTCTGCCGGATCTGGCCGGGAGACGCCGAAGCTTAACGGCGCTCAGAACCAGGCCGCGATGGATAAGGCAGAAAAAGAGCGGGCGAAGCGGGAGCGCAAGAAGGAGCGCAAGCAACAGGAACGTGCGGAGCGTGAGGCAGCCGCCGCTGCCACAAAGGATGGAGCTACCTCTCCCGCCCCTGGCACAAGACCAGAAGTTGACCTCAGCAGCCCGCCACCGAAGTCCGGCAAGGCGACGCCTGAAGTGTCGACGACTGCAGCTGCGTCAAGTAACGGTCCAAGAACCGACGACGGCGTAACTTCCCCCGCGACGGAGAGCACGGGTGCAAGGACCCCCACGTCCAAGCGTCCGCCACGGAACCCATGGACGATCTTTATGCGCATGACCAACCCCGCGAACGAGCAGGAGGTTAGGGACTTCTTCGGCGATGCGAAGGAAGGGGTGCGTCGTGCGCCTTAAGTGTCACCGTGCAGTGACACTAACCTTCATGTGTTAACAGATTACGCGTATCAACTATCCAGCGAACTTCGCAGGGCGCAACCAGAAGATGTGTTACGTTGAGTTCGGCGACGAGGAGGCGATGAAGGCGGGGTTGATTAAGAACGGCGAAGTAAGTCCATCCCTATGGTGGCCATACGCCGATCGCTGACTGTGCATTAGAAACTTAATGATGCTCCTGCTGAGCTAAAACAAGCAACAGACAAGGAATCGCGTGGAGAGAACGGTCACAGAGGGGGATTCCCCGGCCGTGGTGGACGCGGTCGTGGCGGCTTTGCGGCCCGTGGGTTTGCCTCCGCTGGTCTGACACGTGGTGGGGCTCCTCCGCGTGCGAATGGCGACGCACCCTCCTCGGAGACTTGAAACGGGGCTGCGTCTCTCGCCCGAGAGGACTGGGGGACGTGGGCAAGCTCGTGGTGTTAACGTCATGTTGTCGGTATGGTATTCATTCCTGTTTGTCTGCTCAATCCGTTGCATACCTCACCTTCGATACTACGTAATCTCTTAGTCGCAGTTGCAAACCATTCCGGTGCTATCCTGTTCCTTTTATGCATTCATTCATGAGGACTCGAAGTCTCCCTTGAGCTCGAAGCCTTTTCCACCTCTCCCTTTGCCTCCGTTGTGATGCCCGCCCGGATGCAGCGATTCGGCGCTTGACTCTCTTCCTTACGACTTTACGATACTGTGCATCGCGATACATATGCAGTCATGGCAATGCTAGACCTTCCGTATATGCCAAACTCTCCGTTCCGCCTTTCGCTCGAGAGTAGCACGTCGATGATACCCTCCTTCGCAGCTGTGTCTTGGGCCCTCTGTGAATGCTATGTTTCGGAGCATCAGCTCCGTTGTTATTGTACCTTGGAGTATCCAGCTGCCCTGCGGTTTCAGAGTCTCCAAAGCTTGAACTTGGACATGAGGAGTAAGCGTAACACCAATATAGGCCAATATATGAGGATACATCATCTGACACGACAGCCCGACAACCCGTAGCAGTCTGCTATATGTTCCATCCATCGTGTGAGGACCCAGGGGCTCGTTGGGAAGTGCCGTCGCCGGGATGAGAGGTTTGAGGGACAGGAGTCACAGGCGAGCTCGAGCTCGAGAGCGGGCCACTGGCAGAGGCCAAGTCGTAATACCACTTGGGGAGGAAGCCAACTCGGTCCTCTCCACCTTGGACTTCCTTCACGCCATCCGCATCGAGAGACGTTATCGTCACGCCTTCCTTAGGTTTGAAGGTGATACGCCAGATACGAGGGGTAGTTACCGGCTGGTCAGAAATCGCATCTTTTGTGAACATGGACTTTAGAGTGGAGAGAAAGTGCTGGCCCCAGTTCAAGCAGATTTGCGGGTCCCAGGCGCTGGGCTTGCCGCGTACCATGCGGGGTATCTCGATAGTCTTGAAGGATTGCGTGGTCGTTATCCGCCCAGCAGGTGTACGGAACCCGACGACAATTTCCTGCGAGATCGTGTGAGTTGAGGCCGAAATAACCTGCTCACAGCGTACCGGAACACCGAGGAGGAACGACTGCATGTAGAACTTTAACAATTTCCTGTGTGTACCCTGTTAGGTATGTCTTGTCACGAGGGACGCGGACATACTTCTCGAAACGGGCTTCATCTTCAGGACCACGTATGGACATGGAGGTCTTCAGTTCGACAAAGGTGTCAGTTCGACCCTTGTAGTCACCTGGAGACACTGAGCACTTCAAGCGGCGCAACCCACTATCACTCACCTCGCACGCAGTCGACTTCACCACCGATGACTAGGCGGTTGTCTCCTAGCTTGGTCTTGATGACACTACACCACTGTACGTTTGTGTCGACGTCTCCTCCCCAGCCTATAGGTTGCCCGGCTATTCGCTCCGGGATGCCGGGCTTGGAGGAAGTGCACCATGATTCAAATGAGTACCCGTAGTACGTTTGCTGACGTTGCCTCGGAGCAAGGTCTTCTCTACAGAGGAGAAGTTGAGATGAACTCGTATCCCAAGTAAATCAATTGCTCACTTCTCAGCCAACCTTGCATCCGTATGATGCTCCTCGAGGTATATTGTTCCATTTATGCACATCGCGTTCAACTCGCACCCATCTCGCTCTTCATATGGTGCTGTCAGAATCCTCACTCCCATTGCCTATCAGACAACTTCGATTGAAGTCCCAACTTTTGGGCAACTCACTTGGTCATAACACCTCTCCATGTAATCACCGACATGTCGCGGAGCCATTTCTGGCCAGTTCCCGTCCCCATACTCGTGTCTGCCTTCTCCATGACCCGCTCTATAGCGCGCAACAGTCCATCCAGTCGACTCTTCTCCTCTGGTCGTTTAATCCATCGCTCATAGCCGTACCGGAGATCCGCGCCGGGAGGAGGGTCGATGTAGTAGCGCAAGGCCGAGTGGGTGAACTCCAGGACGCGTTTAGGGGTGTATGAGAAGGTCAAGAGACCGGTGGGCTGCTGAAATGGTACCGGTCGGAGAGAAGTCGACGAATGCAAGGAGGGATAAGTAAGCGAAGTGGTTGAGACTGGAGAGTCCCGACTGGACTCAGTCTCAGGACGTTTTGCTGGTCTGTCATGTGGTTCCGGAGAGTCCGACAGTCGTCTCTTGCTCATCTGGTAGACGTACAGCCGCGAAGAAACAACGCGTAGACGTGGAAGCAGGGTGCTGATAGCTGTCAGGGTTGTCGCTGGTGCAGGAGGAGTTGACAGTCAAAGACGCGCGCCAAGTCCGTGCGTGCTTCTGATTCTTCAGACAGCCTCAGGCTCCTACCGCGACGTCGCCGACAACTGTGCCACTACTCAGTATGTTGACGTGTTGTTCCTCTTCGCCATACGGTCGTTCAAACAATCGTGACTCACAAAGCATTTGATAGGACCTGTCACTTGTCGTTAGTATGCTGACGGAAGTGACGAAGGCGAAGCAAAAGCAGTGGTTGCAGGAACGAGATGCCGTTCTCGTGAGGCAGGCTGCTTTGGAGCAGGAACTCGCCCGGCTGAACCGTCTTATCAATGCTGTTGTTCCCATCAATGCCTTGCCTGACGAGCTCCTCATCGAAATCTTTGGGTACTTCCGCGCCACTGTTTCCGCTGAATACCAGGGAGGTCGGAACCTCGCCCCACAGTGGATGACAATCCACGGTGTATGTCGTCGCTGGCGACAGGTTGCCTCATCCACACCGAAGTTCTGGCGCATCGTACAGGTGTACAGGAAACCCGAGTGGCTGTCACTCTCGCTATCTCGATGTGCTCAAACGGCGGTCGATATTCAGTTCCTCAGTCCAGCCTTTTCGCCCGCGCGTGGTACCATCCTCCTCTCGCACGCGTGGTTGATCCGGAGCCTCACTATCCCATCGACCAACATCGCCTGGAACATGGTGCTCACCAAGCTGTTCTCTTTGCCCATGCCCTCACTCGAAAACCTCCGCCTATCGCCGCCGCTCCAGAAAGTAATCCACCACGAAGACCTGGGAATCGCAGGTAGTCGTCTTCCTCGTTTAAGGAACCTCGACTTGGTGGGCTACTTCGTACCCCGAGATGAGGCCCTCTTCGCCAACCTTCGTTCCTTGGTCATGGACAGTTGTCCTTGTCCAGCGACCTTCCCCCAGTTTCTCGACCTGTTTAGCGCTGCTGTGCGCCTCGAGGAGCTCACCCTCCTCCGTTGCTTGCACTGGTTCCAGGGGTCAGGGATTAACCTACCTCCTCCTCCTGCCACGCGGGTCGTTTTGGCGAATTTACGATCCATGCAGATCGGCGGCGATTCCCCCCTGTTGACCTCGCACTTCTTGAACAGTATCCAAGTCCCCAACGCCTCCCATATACAGATTGAGTCGGATACTTTCGCCGACGATATGTCCGAGGTGTCCGACTCCATGATCTCTACACTTCCAGCTGAAGTGCCGGCTACATTCCCTATGTGGCCGGCGGTTACCTCGGTGGAAATCACAGCGGATCATGACTTCTTCGATATCGTTGCACATACCCCGGCAAACCAGACCATTACGGTCTCTCTCACCTCTTCCTTGAAAGTTCTCCAGTGGCAAACCTTCTACGAGGAGCTGGTTGTGGATTGCACTCAACTCTTCGCCGACTGCCCCATTCAAAAGCTCGAGCTCCAGGGCATCCACGACGATGTCACCGAAGAGACCTGGCGTAGTGTCTTCCGGCAGTTTCAAGAGCTGGAGACCGTGATCCTCGGTGGCAGTGGTGGTTCACTCGATACGTTCTGGAAGGGCCTCGCGTCCACGCAAGATGGACACATATGCTGTCCTCGGCTCACCAGTATCACTACCGGGGAGGATGACAGCCAGATAACCTTCTCGGACTTCCTAGTCGAGGAGGCGTTCGAGACATTGCGCAAGAGGGACATAGGAGGGGCAAGACTGGGTTTACTTGACGTCCGTTTGCAACGCGACGACCATGACGGGGCGTACACGGAGGACGACGGTCGTTTAGAAGCCACTCGTCGCCTCGAGACCATGGTTGATACGGTATCAATGGTTCTCGTGTCTTAATAGAGCTGCCAACATCTTCAATATGAAAGGAAGACGTGGTCGACGTATATAGACTTGGAAGGATATGCGAGCGATGTGGATATGACTGGAGACTGTCGGTTGAGTTTCCGTTAGCGCGAGGAACTAGACGTTCGCTGGTCTGCCTTGTGGTTCGAAGGTTTCGAGAAACCTTGCTCAAAACAGTACAACTATGTACCCACTCACGTTTGGGCTGCGATACAGAGGATGCACTCGCCGGTACATATGTATGCGATGAAGTTAGGGTTGTTGATACATGTCCATATCAGTCTGCAGATACATAATTCAAGTTCTCCAGCTAACCAATCTTACCACTCATCGGACGTCTCATCCTCGACAGCATCGAGAGGTGGCCAGAAAGAGTCAATGTCTGGACTGGTGTCTTCTGTCCCGGCCTTCTCGACACTCGCGTCCCCTTCCTCCGCCTCTTCCTTGGGCACCGTACGTTGCACCCCGGCCGCTTTCAGCTGCTTGACAGCCGTCCAGAACATCGCTTCGGCGTGCTCGGTCGCCTCGTCCGCGATAGTGGGGAGATGTGGCCGAGATGGAGGTGTGACAATGACACTGGAGGAACTGCTGGGAGGGGCGGACGAAACAGCTGCTGGTGTATGATGAATGTAGAAAAGCGAGAAGAGAGATGTAGCAGGGGACGTGACTGAGGATGACGATGGTGGCGCTGTGAGGCTGAGTGCAGCTTCAAGGTATGGCCTGAGCAACTCCTCTGCAGATGAGGAGAGCGTGGACTCCGAAAGAGATAGCGAGATGTTGACGATGTCTGACGAACAGTCAGCACCATCCGAGACAATAGACTGAATGACTTACAACGTCCTCTCGGCGCCGACATGCTGCCTTCACCGGTTACCAGGGCATGCACTGCAGTCGTCGTCGACCCATTCTGTAGACATCCGGGAGGGAAGACGAGCAAGGCAGTGTCGACGTCGTAACTGGGAGGCTCTGGTTTCTCTGACGGCTCATCTTCCGGGCCATCCGTTGGTCCGTCAGTATCGGTAGATGGAGTGTCTTCTGGGACCTCAGAAGGCGTGAACACCAGCGGTTTGTCTATTATTGCAACGCATCGCGCAACGGCATAGGCTGATTGCTTGGAAGTACTTGTGTTGCCTCCGAGGGAAGTCGGAACGTAATCAGGAGAGGAAACAAGGACCTTCGCAGTCAGCCGTTCGTCGAAGTCTATCAACTTCACGCTGTACGAGTGGGAAGTAGAGGTGCTCTTCTCGTCCTTCGTAGAATCATCGGGGGAAGACTCGACCGAGACCACACGTCGGCCAAGGATGTAGGTCCCTCCCTTGACAGCTGATGTGCGGCAGAAGCCCTGCGCGGTCTCGCCCAAACCGCCGTAATGGCCCACGAGGAAGGGAGACGCGCCGTAACGTCCAGCAGACCGGAGATATTGTCGTATCCTCTGCATCGCGGGAAGGGTCGGCTCTAAACGGATGTCAGTCATGAATCCTTGGCTCAAGTGCCGGACTTCATACCTTCCGCCGATGTGCAGAATGCCAATGCGTAGGCGATAGCACTTGTCGCTTGGTCCTTGAGGGAGAAGACATCCTGGAGGTACTGAACGAACGGCGTCTGCTCCTTGCCTTCCAGCTCCTTTTTGCCCTCAAAGTCTCCCGCGGCGAACATAAGAAAACGCATCAACCGACGCTTGTCGAGAAGTGACAGTGCCTTGCTCTTGAACACATCCTCCTTGCTCCCCGGCACGCTCTGAACGTACCCTGGGCGGTCATACACCGCGACCTTCTCGAGCAACTTGAATTGACCATATCTCGATACGCCAGACGCAATGAGCGAGTCAATGTGAGGACCAATGGACGGAACGATAGATGGGGCAAGCGAGACGGAGTACTGCCTGGATTGGGGCGGGATGGTCTGAGAGCGGGTGATAGAGGTGTAGCGGGCCCGCTGGTTCGCGAGGTAGTCAGACGATGGGTCATCGCTCGCGCGCGCATCTGCCCACTCCGCCAGCTCCTCAACGGTCAGAGAGGCCTCGTCGCCGCCGTAGTACTGATTGGTATCGACGTGCGCGACTTTGTATCCTGCCTTGGAGAGTGCGCTGCCGTGCCGGAGGCTCAGAGCAAGCGACTGGAAAGAGGAGACACACGATGCTCACGCAGCTGCAACAGACTCAGAAAGCCCAGTTCCAAGCACGACGACATCGAAATCCATTGCGTCCTCGCTGTCGTCTGCGGCGGTGGAAGTGCTGAGCAAGACGACTAGGTCGACGAGCGCGCGCAGGCGCAAGCGCACGATCGGCGCGCGGGGGGCGGATCACCGGGCGGGATTTCCCGAACCAAGCGCCGACTTGCCCTCTTGCAAAAAATGAGCGCGTGGAAGTTCTCCCAACCTCCTTCTCCTCCCCCTCCTCCTTCCCCCATATCCCCTGCCTCCCTCGTCCATATCGTTCACAATGGCAAAGGCAGCAGACAAGAAGGCTGACAAAAAGGTCGCGAAGACCACCCCCGCGAAGAAGGTCGCGCCTTCCCCCGCGAAGGCTGCCGCCAAGGTTCCGGTCTCGTCCAAGGAGATCCTGGAAAAAGCCAAGGCGCAGGTATGCAAAGTCTTCATGTCTTTTTCTTTTCTTTATGCCGATGTTCACAAACGTGCGGATAGGCCAAGGGCAAGTCGAAGGGGAAGAAGGAGGAGAGCAGCAGCGAGGAATCCTCAGAGTCTGAGTCTGAGGAGGAAAAGCCCAAGGCAAAGGCCAACAGCAAGGTACATCCACTGATACTGTCTTCTCTTCGTGGCATCTGCTGACCTCAAGCTCGCTAGTCTAAGGCCGCTGCCAAGGCCAAAGAGTCCAGCTCTGAAAGCTCCGAGTCGGAGTCTTCTGAGTCGGAGAGCGAGGCTCCTGCAGCAAACGGCAAGGGCAAGGCTGCATCAAAAACATCCGCGAAGCCGGCTTCGAGCTCGAGCGAGGAGTCCTCCGAGTCAGAGTCCGACTCTGATAAGAAGCCTGCAAAGGCTGCCTCGAAGCCGAAGGCGACCAACGGGAAGAAGGCGGCCTCCAGCAGCGAGAGCTCGTCGGAGTCTGAGGACGAGAAGCCTAAGGCTGCTCAGGTTAAGGCGACCCCGAAGAAGGATGCTTCGTCGTCATCGGAGTCGTCATCTGATGAGGACGAGCCTCCCAAGAAGGCTGCACCCGCATCCGCCAAAAAGGCCACCCCCGCGAAAGCGAAGGCCACTCCCGCCAAGGCGACCCCTGCGAAGAAGGCGGAGTCGAGCAGCAGCGAGGAGAGTAGCTCCGACTCCGACTCGTCAGACGAGAAGGCTCCCCCGGCAAAGAAGCCTGCGGCGAAGGACGCGAAGAAGGACTCCGACTCCGACTCAGAGTCTGACAGCGAGTCGGAGTCTTCGGACGAGGATGAGGATGTGGAGATGGCTGATGCTTCTGCTGCCCCTGTCGCAAAGGGTGAGTCTTCAATCGCAACTTTTTACTCCAGTCCATTCTTACCTCTAAATACAGGCAAGCGGAAAGCCGATGACGACGAGGCCGCTCCCGCGAAGAAGGTCAAGATGGCCAACGGTGATGCTGCTGAGGCAGACTCGTCCGCTACGAAGACTATCTTCGTCGGCCGTCTGTCGTGGAACGTCGACAATGACTGGCTCGCGCAAGAGTTCGCCGAGTGCGGCGAGGTTGTCTCCGCCCGCGTGCAGATGGACCGCAACACTGGTCGTTCGCGTGGTTTCGGCTACGTAACGTTCGCCACGACTGAGGCCGTTGAGGCCGCACTCGCGCTGAGCGGCAAGGAGATCGACGGTCGCGCGATCAACGTCGACAAGTCCGAGGAGAAGGACAAGTCGGAGATGCGCGAGAAGCGCGCCCAGAAGTTCGGCGACTCCGCGAGCGAGCCCGCGTCGGTGCTCTTCGTCGGCAACCTTAGCTTTGACTCGACCGAGGACGGTCTTTGGGAGGTCTTCGGCGAGTACGGCGAGGTCAAGAGCGTGCGTCTCCCGACGAACCCCGAGACCGGTAAGCCGAGGGGCTTCGGCTACGTCGAGTATGTCGACATCGAGTCGGCGAAGAAGGCACACGATGGTCTCTCGGGCACCGAGATTGGAGGTCGCCCTATCCGTCTGGACTACTCGCAGCCCAGAGATAACAACGGTGGTGGACGCGGCGGCCGTGGCGGTGGACGGGTGAGTGCTTCAGCACATGTATATAATCGAGTAGGCGGGCTGACAGGGCGGATCTAGGGCTTCGGTGACCGTGGTGGACGTGGTGGAGGCCGTGGCCGCGGCTTCGGCGATCGGGGTGGTCGTGGTGGTGGTTTCCGCGGTGGCGCACGTGGCGGTCGTGGTGGAGGTCGCGGCGGTAGTGCCAGGTCGGGTGCCTTTGCTGAGTTCCAGGGAACGAAGAAGACGTTCTAAGCTGGTACTGTACTCATGTTCCACCCATCTCTCGTCCATGTCTTGTATGCTCTCATCATCCTCCTTGATGTTTTTATGACGTAGTTAGGACTAGCCCTGTTTCTTGTGCTTTGCTTGTCTCGAGTCTATGCCATTCTTGGGCACTAACTATGCTGTGTGCGATCAATTCGTCTACACAGAACACAAGTTGAACATGGTGGTGAAAATGCCGCACGAAGCAAAGTTCACGTACGAAGAAGGTACAATATCAGGGAAGGAATTCAGATGGTACCGCTTGCACTATTACGGGCGCCTCGCAGCAGAAGTAGGCGGGGTCGGCCGAACTACCGACCAGCACACCTTGCCCGTCGACCGTCATGTTGCCCACTCTCCGTCTCGCAAACGCACGCAAACCACTCATCCGCTTCATTGGGAAACGTCAATGGCCCTCAAGTACGTCTTCAGACTTGATAATCGCTACAGAGCTCTGGCGCTAACCTGCTACCGGTACGCGACAACGTCATACAGAACCCGAGGAGCAGCACCCGCACCCGTTCGCGCCGCCTGAGCTCAAGCAGCACTTTGCGGACTTTTTGAAGAAGTTCCAGAGCTCTTCTGCGACGTCCAGTTCTAGTGCGACTGCAAAGAACGGTAGCGCAACCGGTCCAGTGTACGAGGAGTTCTGGCAGGCTCCTGCGCGGTATCGGAAACGCGAGCTGGAGGAGTGGGAGATTGACCTAGTGCAGGTGAGTGTACTGCCTTTGCAGCGTGCCAGGAACGGGTGTTCTGACGGGTGTGGTGGGATGTAGAGCGGAGGAGCCTCGGTTCATTGATTACTTCCACCGTGCAAGCTACAATGACATGGACATCGTGCTAATTTAATGGAACAATACTGTACATTCCCCTTTGCAATCATTGCCGCCACAAACAGCCGTCTTCCAGTGTCAAAGCTGCGCTCTGACCCGATGTTATACGGCGGTCTGCGGGGATGTCGGACTGCACATTGGGTCACAGGGGGTCGGTCGACCTTGCTTCCAAGTGACGCCGCAAGTATATTGTCGTCCAGCGGGACGCCTTTTGGTTACCTCCATTTGTGAGGCATTCGTAATTGGTGAGTCCGTTACTGTCTGACGAAGCTCCGCGCTGCACCTGTTCGTCACATTGTTCTGTTCGTTGTCTACGAAGAAGACCGGCCTTCCCTGGTCGGTCATTCTGACCCGCGCTGAGCTGCGCTGTCTATGAGGGAAGACTCTTGTGTAAGCTTCTCACATCAATCAAGACGTGGTCTCGCATGGCCTTTGTTTGGAAGACAGGTTGAGAGGAATGCAACGGATAGGATGCCAACACATGAGAGGGGAGGAGATGACGCGGGCTTACTCCTGTTCAATTTAAATGAGCCGCGCGAGTATATATATGTTCTGACACGCCATTCGTTTGCAGATAGTGGCGCATACAAACCGCCACAATTGAACCGCCATCATCTAGCCATCCCAGCCTGCCTCTCGAGCAGAGGCTGAAATCAGAAATGATACCTCCATTATTGCTTGCTGTCTCGCGGCTCCTGCGCACTTCACGGCTTACTGTACTGAGTGCATCGAGACATCTATTGACTATATATCGACAGTGTTATCCATCACCTTCCACACCGCATTCTATAAATAAGCATGTGTCGGAGTCGGGTTTGGTAGGCGTTGTCTTGCAACTCGGCGACCCGAGGTGAGCACGCTTTCATTGATCACCACCAGGCGACGATGATCACCATCCGTCAGTTCAAACAGTTGGGTTGGATAGGAGAATTTGCGGGCCCGCCGGAAGGAAGCATCGCGGCCACGCCTCGCGAAGTCGAAGTTTCCGATACAACACATGGTCACTGAGCGCCTGCAGCCCCAGCACGACATGGATGTCGAGGGACGGGCTGCGTTTCCGGATCGGTGACCATGCTTCCAGCGTCCGGACCATGGTCTAAACGGCAGCTCGTTCCCTGCAACGCGCTGCGCCTCATGTTTGCCTCCAGAGAAGGTCTGATATCACCTCACCGGGGTCGCCACTCGAACCATCGTGACACAGCCGTTTGTTGTTCCGCTATCAGTGCTTCCTGTAGGGGTCGGGGGGTATAAAGTCCTTGCGGGCGACCTCAGGTTGCTGTTGTCCCCGCTCACGTACAGGACGCCTTCGCCTCTGCGACCATGCTCCTCAGGCTCTCAGCGCTGACTTCGCTCCTGGCCGCCTTGCCGGCGTCAACCGTGCTTGGTGGCCAGATCCCCGTCGTCAACGGAGTCATTGGCGGGACTGAGGTTGTCGCAGGCAACAAGTTCAAGGTCGCCGACCTCGCGCCTGCCGCAACGACCCCAGGGAAGCTGCGCGTCGTCGAGAACAGTGGCGTCTGCGAGACCACCCCCGGTGTGTACCAAGCATCCGGATATGGTGATTTGACATCGAACGAAAGTATATGGTTAGTGTTCAGCTCGACAGGCGGTGATAGGTACTGAACAAGATGCTTCTTAGGTTCTGGTTCTTTGCGGCACGCAATAACCCCGACACGGCTCCGCTCTCCATCTGGCTGAACGGCGGCGTGAGTATCTCCGAGTTTGCCGCTCGCGATGGCCTGCCGGAGACTGAACTTCGGATATGACAGCCTGGAAGCTCCAGCATGATTGGTCTGTTCCAAGAAAATGGACCTTGCCGCATCACGAACGATAGCAGCAGCGTCACTCTGAACCCCAACTCATGGAACGAAGTCTCCAACATGTAAGGCGGACGTCCACCCGCTGCACACGTTTGCTGATGATGGGTGCAGGCTCTACATTGACCAGCCTGTCGGCGTCGGTTTCTCGCATGGCTCGACAACTGTGGGCACGTCCCAGGCAGCGGCATCGGACGTCTGGAAGTTCCTCCAGATCTTCTTCGCCGACTCGCGGTTCTCGAAGTACCAGAAGAACGAATTTGCGCTGTGGACCGAGTCGTGAGTGCACCTTGTGGTGTCGTCGAGACACCTTCGCTCATGATCTTAATTCTCGTGCTTTAGGTATGGTGGACACTATGGCCCGACCTTTGCTGCGTGAGTCCTAGCGGATGGAACCACGAGCGCGAGTCATTGACCCCCAAATCAGATACTTCCTCTCTCAAAACGACGCCATCGCGAAGGGTACTATCACTGGCGTTCCGATCAACCTCAAGTTCCTCGGTGTTGGTGATGGTTTGACTGTGAGTTGTATTAGTCGCAAGATGTGCTACATGCTTACACAAACATCACAGGATCCTCTCAACCAGTATCCTGGTTACATTGCGTATGCCGCGTCGAACCCGTGAGTCATCCACTCCTCAGAGGCGAGTTCGTATCCTAATGAACAATATATAGGTACCACGCCTTGGTCTCGTCGTCCACCATCTCGCGCGCGAACACCAGCTGGACACGGTCTGGCGGCTGCAAGGACCTCATCACAGAGTGCTACAACAACGGCGACGAGGACACGTGCTCAGAGGCGCAGAGCTTCTGCAACAACAACATCCTTTCACCGCTCGCAGGCAACTACGACGTCTACTATGTCCCCACGCGCAACCCCGACCCGTACCCGCCCGACCTCACGGACTACCTCCAGAGCAGCTCGCTAACGAAGAAGATCGGCGCCGAGTCCACCTGGCAGGAGACGAACGACGACGTGTATGAGAACTTCGCGGAGACCGGTGACTGGATGCACAACTCGCGCCCCAACCTGGAGACGGTGATCAAGGCGGGCGTGCGCACGATCATCTATGACGGCGATGCGGACTTCATCCTCAACTACAAGGGTGTCGAGGCGATGGTGGATGCCCTGGACACGCAGTTCACCGAGGAGTACCAGCAGCAGGAGTTCGCAAACTACACCGTCAATGGACAGGTGACGGGTGTCTTCAAGAATGCGGGGACCTTCTCGTACGTCCGCATCTTCGGAGCGTGAGTGTTTTGCTTTCGGTCATCTTGAGATAGACATGCTGATACCTCGGGGTCATTCACAGCGGACACGAGGTCCCTGCGTACAAGTATGGCTCGCTCTCGGTCGGCGAGGCCGCGTTGCAGATGTTCTCGCAGATCATGAGCAACTCTTCGTTGGTCCCCACCTAAGCGTCATGGACTCTCTAGGAGGAATAAAACTGTATAGCAACATAGCGTGCTGTCATTGTATCAAAAGCAGATCTCTCTGAATCACACTATCAGGAAGCAGGCATGGAACTCATAGAGTGGTTGCAAAATACTGCACGGTCGCATGGCTGTCCCCATTGTAACAGTGACATGAGGACGTCGTCTCGTCGGTCTCACCCGTGCAGTCAGTCAACGTGCCGCCATACTCAACCTTGTTTATCTCCCTGTGACTTGCCGACATACTTGTTCCACTGAAGATACGACTATCATTGTTGGCAGCATACTCGGAATTTGTCTACGGCAGAGCACATCATATCCCAGCTCGGCGATCAAGATACCACGAAGGCAAAAGGCCAATCCTCTGCTCGCCGTCATCACCTAACTTGCCGATGTGACCTTGTGCTAAAGGAAACATAGTAGCGCCCTCCTTGGGCGTGAGGATTACGCGCCATACTGTGACTGGAGGCTCTGGGCCCCGCTGCTGGTGGGCGGTGGATGCTTGCCTTGAGAGCAGGTTCCTCAGGGTGGAGAAAAACTGCTGTCCCCACTGCAAGCAAACGTCGCGGTTCCATGAACCAGGTTTATTGCGTACGAGCTGGGGTATCTCCACCGTCTTGTACGATCGTGTCGAGACCAGTTGACCTGCTGGCGTTCGGAAACCAACGATGATTTCCTGTCATAAGACGACCTGAGCGGACGTCACAGAGTCAGTCGGAGTAGACGTCTTACTGGAACGCCCATCAGAAATGATTGGATGTAGAACTTCAGCAACTTCCTGGACGCCATACATGCCATGAGTTTTGCTTGACGTGTTATCGCATCAAAGTGACCCGGTTACTCACTTGTTGAAGCGAACCTCGTCATACTTTCTCTTCATGAACACTGTTGCCTTCAACTCTACCGATGTATCTGGTCTCCCGTCAAAACGGTCTGCTCTTGTTCGGAATCACAATCATGAGATCAAGGTGACTTCTCACCTCGCACGCAATCAATCTCTCCGCCAATAACTAGCTGATGGTTCCCAAGTCGGGTCTGGGCAACCACAGTCCACTGGACGTTGGTGTTGACATCGCCACCCCATCCGGCGGGATGCCCCTCCAATCGTTCGCACAAACCTGGTCGAGATGACGTGGACCATGCTCCGAAAGAGAGGCCGTAGTACATCAGTTTGCATTGCTTGGGGGACATGCGTTCCCTGTATTGAGGTAAGTAAGCGTTACTAGACTACGGTACGAACATACTCAGGTTTTCCTAGCTGCGAGTCTGGAACATGTTCTTCGAGGTAGAGTATGCCTCCAACAAACATGGCGTTCAGCTCGACTGTGTCTAATTCTTGGTAAGGTGCTATGAGGATCCTATTTCGTCATCACATCCGGCATTGATCAGTAAGGCCCAGTGGACTAGATAAATACCCCCCTCACTTCGTCATGATCCTTCTCCAGGTCACAACCGCGATTCTGTTCGGCAAAGTAGCCCAAGACTCACGTCCCGATGTGGTCTCCTTCTCCTGCACCACACGTTGGATAGAGCGGAGGATAGGGTCCAGCCTGGTTGTTCCGGCCGGCCGCTCGATCCACCTCTCGTAGCCATACCGAAGATCAACCCCAGATGGGGCGCCAACGTAGTATCGCAGGGCAGAATTCGTGAACTCAGGAACACGAGTCGCCGTGTAGGAGAAAGTCTGCATGAAGGAGGTTGGCTGCTGGTATGGTACGGTCTGTTGACGCTGTCTGTTGAGATTGCTGGTAGACGGGTAACGTAACAAAGGTGTAATTGGGCACTGCAAACGAGCTGGGTTCGGTGTCCTCTGCGATGCAGAGGACCCACTGATAATACGCCTTCGGCTCATCTGTGGGATGCTGCGGTAAGTGGTAGATGAACTAATGCACGACGCACGATGCACGATGCTCACCGCGTGGCCACGGGAACTTATTTTGAGGAGCTTACGTACACAATTGAAGTCTTCGCGCCGACTGTGCCCTGAATTGCAAACCATCCTGGATGTAGTGAACTAACTAACGTACATATGATCTATAAAATACAACAGATGGTGATATAGCTTCACAATGCTCCTTCGAATAGCAACTTTCTTGGTTTGCCAATGGATGGTGCAGGAGTGACGAGGGCAGGCCTACGCAACAGGTCGGGCGTCAGCTCAGCAGCGGTGATAGTAGGGGAGACTCACATGGATGTACCCGTCATCGCCGCAGGGTTGCCCATGATGATGCTCTCAGACACACCTGCGATCGAATCCGTCTTTCCGAAAGCAGAGGCATCGAAGAGATGGTCGGTCGTTTTCTCGAAGGACGCAAGCATGAGAACGCTGTCCTTCATCTTGGCAACACCGAACCGCGTGATACCGAGCACTTCGCCCTATATCATAGCAATGCATGAGTGGAAGGAGAACAATTGGAGTGCATGCAGGATATACCTTATAAGACATGACATCACCAAGCAACATGACGTGTCGCGGGTCGATACTCATACCGTGACTCTTCATGGTGTAGTTAATTTCGTTGATGATGGTCTTTCTTGCGGCTTCGATACCCAGCACCTGGGCGACCTCGATGACGTGATTGGACGTGGTATACTCTCCAATGATACCTGCAAGGTGTCTCAGCACGAGTCCGCGATATACTGTATCCTGGCGTACCTTGAGTAGTCATGACTTTTTGCAGGCCATAACCTTCCACGAGCAATTCCTTGTCGCCCTTTTTGCCTCGGTGGTCGTTCTCCTCCTTGATGTTGATGATAGCACGTCGAATAGTGGCCACACCCTTGACGACAACATCAGGCAAAGCCCGCTTGAGTTCGCGTAGTCGGTAGTACTTGTCAGGACCGTCGATGTATATGCGCAAGCGGTTCTTGCGAGGAATGATCGTAATGGACTGAGTGCGGTAGTGGTTGGTTACCTGGCTTGTTGCCAACATCAAAGGTCAGCACGCACCTCTTGCTTGATTTTGAGCTTGCGTGCGGCCACTATGGCCCATTTGATGTCATCCAGGGTGAGCTCAAGCTGCGAGGAGGGCTCAGATAACCGCAGCCATATAGTCACAGAAGTCAACGGACCTGAAGGTCTTGGATAGTCTTCGTGTCCACGATGACGCCGATGTAAGTGTACTCCGGCGCCCATGCCTCCTCGAGTACGGATGCAATCTAGACAGTGCTTGTCAACGCATGAGCTTTTCGCAGAAAATGAGAGAACATACATCGCCGATGTGGGTCCTTTCCAATCTGCCCTTGACAATACGAGCAGAAGCCTCGCTGTCGGCCGTGACGAGCTTGCAGCTGATAATGGGTGTACTGATGGCTTTCGCGGCGTTGATGATCTCCTTGATACGCGGTACACCGAGCGTGACGTTCATGGAGGCGACACCGGCGAAATGGAAAGTCTTCAGCGTCATTTGCGTCCCGGGCTCACCAATGGACTGTGCGCCCACAGCTCCGACAGTCGAGCCTGGTTCGATCTTCGCTTTGACGTACTTGGTCCAGCAAATGTCCATGAACAGCCGCAGTTGCTCCTCGGTGACCTTCACCAAGTTGTCAACGGCGGCCTTGTCGGCGTCTGTGGTGGGGTGAGTGGGGAACCAGTATATGTAGGACAGTGCGAGACATACAAGATGCTCCCATCGTCAGGTCGGTGTCCGCGTCCCATTCGTCCTCCCGTTCCAGCGCGTCGAACATGTGATGCTGCTTGCGAACATCGGCCATACGTTGGGCAATGTTCTCGGAGATGAACTTGCGGATCGTCGCCAAGTACGCAGCCGTACATTCCGAGGTGAACTTGCGTCCTGCGAGTGTGCGGTCCACGAACTCCAGGATCTCGAATGGCAGCATACCACGGCCGGATCGAGGTGCAACCGACTATATGTGTAATGTCAATACTTGAGTCATTCCAACGAGGGGGCGAGAGCACGTACTCGAGCATGTCTCCAAGCTCGCTCGTAGTCGACTGGTTGAGCGTCGCCTTCGAGGCAAGCAGGATCCAACCCATCGTCACCGTAGCGAAACTGGACTACACCACCAACAGCATTGCGAACGGAGGAATCGTAGTGTGTCACGAGATCCTCCAGCGCCTTCATGAGACGTCGCTGCATGTAACCAGTCTCGGCAGTCTTGACGGCAGTGTCGACCAGACCCTCACGACCGGAGATAGCGTGAAACAGGAACTCCGTAGGTGTGAGTCCAGTGTAGAAACTGTTCCGGACGAAACCTTTCGATGGGGGATCCCTCGACTTCTTGGGGAAGTGCGGGAGCGACCGGTCTTGGAAGCCATCGGGAACACGATGGCCGGCGATAATCTGTTGTCCGACACAGGCCACCATCTGCGAGACGTTGATGACGGAACCTAAGTAGACGAAAGCGTCAGGCACCCTACACAGGATGGGCGGACAATGGAAACATACCTTTGGAACCACAGGTAGCCATGATGAGAGGGGCATTATGACGGCTGAGTTCCTTCATACAGATCTCTCCGACGTTACCACGAACGTCTGATAGTACCTTGGAGATTTCCGCCTCAAGGGTTTGCTCCTGATCGCAACCGGGCTTGTTCTCTAACAAGCCCTTCTTGGCCTTGATAATGAGCCTCTCACAAGCCGCGTAGGCTTCTTCGACCATCTTATCCTTCTTAGAGGACAGGACCGGACCTGGAATGACGTCGTTGATGCCGAGGGAGAAACCATAGTTTGCTACCCGGTGGGCGTGTGTCAGTCAGTATTCACGAGCGTTGTGAGTTCTTGCAAACAGAGCTCACCGAGGTAGCGTGCACAGAGCTTGGCAACTCTGTTCATGGCAGCCGCAGCTTCATGCGGACCATAGTCTCGCATGATGACACCGAACACAGACTTCTTCTTGCCGCTACCGACGGTCGCCTTGTCCATGACACCACACATGATCTCGCTATTGACAATGACCAGCCAACCGTCGTTGGGTGACAAATCGGGAGCAGGCTTCATACGCGGGTAGCACTTCGCGTCCGGCTTCTCCTCCTTGTTGCACTTGGACTCAACGTTGACGCACACCTTCGAGCTCTTGTTCGGACGCATGAGGACGTTGAAGATCTGCTTGCCCGTCCAAAGTCGCACGGGCTTCCAAATCGTCGGCGGGGGTATGTAGATCTGCAGGTCTGCGTCGCCGAAGTAGGAACAGATTTGCGTGAACTGCTGCCGGTCGAAGAAGGTGTCGCGTCGGGAGAGGAGGAAGGAGGCGGTGATGAAGTCTTGAATGGCAGCGATGACAGGCTCTCCGTTACGAGGGGTGACGAGGTTGTGCTTCACGTTCATGAGCTCAAGAGCCTCTGTCCGGGCTTCCTCGGTCTGCGGCACATCTGGGAAGAGTTAGCGAAGAAGCAGACCATAACAAAGAGATGCGCCTACGAAGGTTCATCTCGTCTCCATCGAAGTCAGCGTTATAAGGACCGCAAACACACTCGTTGAGACGGAAGGATCGCCATGGTCGTACTTTGATCTGGGATGTGTATGAGCTTTGGCATCCCGTAGGACCGGCTTTATGGACTTACTCGATGACACATGATGGAAAGCTGGCAACAACAACTCGGTGAGTGTCACTACAGCTTAGACCCATTCTGGAGCGTACCTTGTGCAAACTTGGCTGCCGATTGAACAGCGCGATGTCCCCGTCGATGACGTGCCTCTCAACAATATCACCTATCCGTAGCCCGTCCGCGATCGCTGTCCTATTACCGAATTTGAGGTACTTCTTGAACCCATTACTACCCGCCGTTACATAGTTTGCTCCGGGGTGCACATCGCAGCCATTGCGCACGGCCTTCTTCAGCCGCTCGATGTTGTGCGCAGTCACGCGTTCAGGATACGTCAGGATCTTCGCGACACGCTCGGGAACAGCGACTTCATCGATGCGCAGGTTGGGGTCCGGCGAGATGACAGTACGCCCTGAGAAATCGACACGCTTTCCGGACAGGTTTCCACGGAAGCGACCCTGCTTGCCCTTCAACCGCTGACAGAAGCCACGAATCGGCTTCTGCCCCATCTGCGACGGCACGCCTGGAAGTTCGGAGTTGATGTACATTGCAACAGAAAGTTGGAGGAACTCCCATTGCTCCTGCATAAGCGATCAATCATGAGCAATGTCCTTGCGATGAGTGTAAGTGACAATATCTGACCATGAACTGTGCAGTGGGAGCACCTTTAGCAAGACCAGACTTGATCAAGGCGTTGCTGAAGACGATCTCGGTAAGCTTCACGGTGAGGTCGTCTTCGTTCGACGCTCCGTCCTGGGCGACCGAGGGTCGAATGGCCACTGGAGGAACAGAGATGTACTGCCAGATGAACTGCTCCGGTCGTCCATACTCCGGACGGAGTCCCAAAAGTTCGCAATCCTGAGAGCTTGTGAGTAATGCTCGGTATAGGAGGCAAACAAATATATTGACCTCGTCGGATATACGCTTGAACAGGTCCAGCACTTTGAGCGGGTTCAAGTCTTCGTGAACAGCCTTGTTAATGTACATCCCTAGCTCCTTTTGGGCCTCAACCGCTGGTCCGAAGGCCTTCTTCCACTTCTCCATCTCCTCCGCCGTCTTCTTGGCACGAAACTTGTCGTGAATAATTTTGAGCGCGCCTGCTTTCTTCACAACTCCGTTCGTGGCGGAGCAATAGGGACAATAGACGGTCTTCTTGGCCAGTGTCAGGACTGCCTTGTTCAGACTTTGTCTCTGGAGGTTCTCGAGGTTGGGTCTCCGGAAGCGCTTGAGATACGTGCGACGGTCCTGTTCTTCGAGCAGCACTTTGGCACAGGTCTGGTCTGGAGTCGGCACTTGTAGTGGGGAGCACTGAGGGTAGGGCTTACCTTGCAAATACATTGCAAAATGCCTATCGTATGCTTGAAGTAGCCAATGTGGAAGACAGGAACGACGAGCTTGATGTAGGCATAGTGTCCAACGCAGTCCACGGAGGAGAGGCCACAAGTCTCGCAGAACGCGCTCTTCTCTGTCGTTCCCTACCTTTTATTCAGTATGGTACCCATATGATGCACGCGTATGGACATACCAGACGGCGGTCAAGAACACCGTTCTTCACAGGCAGACGGTCGATTGGGGTGTAAAGATCGCGGTGAGTGACCTCAAACTCCGCTAGTTTAACTGTGTCTTGGTTGTTCAGCAGACTGAACTGCAGCTTCTTACTATCCGTCTATGAGCAGGTCGATCGCACCGGGCCTGTGAGTACGCACATAACCTTCGGTGCTTGATTGGACACCGGCTCCTTCATCTTGTCCTGCTCCTCCCGCGCGCCGACTGCGCGCTACAATCTCTCCTGAGGGCGTCCAGAGCCAAGTCTCCCAGTGCACCAGCCGAGAACCAAAGCAGCAAGATTCACAAGAAAGCGAGAAGAGAGCAAGCGGACGAGCCGGATGTGAGTATTAACTGCGTCAACTATTGCCGGAAAATGACTGCATGTGTTGGTCACGTGAGCCTGTAGGCCCTAACCCCATGCTAGGAGTTGAGATACACGCGTCGACTTGCGCGTCCAGCCCGCGCTTCGGTACGCGCATCCTTTCCATCGCCCACCATGTCCAGGACTTCTTACGACAGGTCTATTTCACAACTTGGTTCTCTATCTCGTGCTCTGACACAAGAATAACAGATACCTCACGGTCTTTTCTCCCGAGGGACGCTTGTACCAAGTAGGTGAGTGTCGGCAGAACTTAGAGCCCATGGGATTCCTCTGACTGCAATGTTGTTGCAGAGTACGCGTTCAAAGCCATCTCTGGCTCGGGACACACTGCTATCGCTGTTCGAGGGAAGGACACCGCGGTTGTCATCACGCAGAAGAAGGTCCCGGTGAGTGCTCCATGTCTGTGGCGCCATCCAATCCAGATTCCTCAAGCAATATTGCCGAGCTTAGGACAAGCTCCTCGATGCTGCCAGTGTTACCCACCTCTTCAGTATTACCCCTACAATCGGATGTGTCATGACAGGCTTGCTCGGTACGCACACCTCGTCAATGTTCTCCCCGTGTTGCTCTGACAATGCCCGCACTTCCTGCAATAGCTGATGCGAGATCACAAGTCATGCGTGCACGCTCAGAGGCAGCTGATTTCCGTTACAAGTACGGTTACGAGATTACACCAGATGCTCTGGCCAGACGGATGGCGAACATCAACCAGGTCTACACCCAACGCGCCGCCATGCGACCTCTTGGAATCGGTGCGTATCATCCGTACCATGTACTTCCCTTCGTTCTCGTCTCTCTTCCCATGCTCCCCAGTAGTCACGGTGTTTCTGATGACGACTACCTCCAGCTATGATCCTCATCGGCACCGACCCCGAGTTCGGCCCACAATGCTTCAAGCTCGACCCGGCGGGTTACTTCGTTGGCTTCCACGCAACAGCAGCAGGTCAGAAGCAACAAGAGGCGATGAACCACCTAGAGAAGAAGTGGAAGAAGCTTGATGCAGGACGGGGTGCCGACGATGCTGTACGTGCCGGCAAGACACTCTCGCGCGCAGAGGTCATCGAGGTTGGTCCCACCAATCCATCTTCCTTTGTTGCAAGCCTTTTGGCAGTCATTAATGACACAACATGGTAGATGGCGATCGAAGCTATCTCCACAGTACACGCCACCGACTTCAAGGCCGACGAGGTCGAGATTGGTATTGTCTCGGAGGGCGAAGAGGAGGACCCAAGGACGAAGGGACAGTGGAGAGTCATGGATACGGCGGAGATCGAGCAGCACCTCTTGGCGTATGCGGAGAAAGACTGATCATGTGTATTGCTATGGACTTTCGTGGCCGAGGAATTTGTACGCTTTACATCAATCCCCGCTTGTGAGATCTTTGAGAGGGGAAACAATGTGCAGGAGGACCTGGACCTCGTATTCTTCAGCAGAGATCTAACCTCAATGTTTCCAGATGCTACTAACCATCGTGGTGATGACATCGTCTGACTAATCGACGAAGTACTGTATGTGTGTACTCTCTGCATCGATCGATTCGATCAAGCACGTCCTCCACCCGCTTTACCGTGACTGCTCTGCCAGGTCCACAGACTACCTTCGGTCGGTCTGAAATTCCTTGCGCAATCGGTCCCTTTCTAACAACGACGGAGTAGTTCAAGCATACACGGATATCGTGATGAGCCAAACAGAATACGTGCAGATCCGCTCTCCGCCAGCCACCGTAAGCATAACCTGTACTCTACTGTTCACCATACCCACGCACGGTCATCTGAGCTAGCTCGAGGCCATCGCCGCCGAAGAGCAACGCTGCATCTTCCCGCACTTCACCGCGGACACCGCTTGGGAGCTGGGAACGCGCCTCCGCGCCCGGCTCCAAAAAGCCTCCTCCAAGCCCGCCGTCGTGAACATCACGCTCGCGGCGCATGCGCAGCTCCTCTTCCACTGCACGACTGCGCGCGGGACGACGCCGGACAACGACACTTGGGTCGCTCGCAAGCGCGCAGCGGTTCTGCGCTGGGGCACAAGCACCTGGTTCCTGCGCAACAAGTTCGCGGGGAACGAGGACGCGTTCGCCGCCAAGTTCATGCTCGGGGACCGTGCGGGCGAATATGCGATACATGGCGGGGGCTTCCCTGTGCGTGTGAAGGATGTGGAGGGCATTGTGGGCGTGATCGTGGTCAGTGGGTTGACGATGCAGGAGGATCATGAGGTTATCGTGGAGGTTATTGAGGAGTACCTTGCGTCGCTCTAGGAGAGGATGAAGTCGGGGTGCCAGCGATCTCAAGCAGCAGTGTGTATATCAGAGAAACTGTATGCTAGGAACAGATGGAAATGTAAGCGTATGCGGAATGCAATGCAAGGCGTCGTGTGTTGAGAATACTGCAAGGACACTAGGTATCGATATCGTGTGGAATACATGGTGAACGTGTATCGGTGATGCGGAGGTATCGTACAAGCCATTAAGGTATGCTACAACGGCGCCGTGAAGGACATGACATATGGTCTATCGTCTATAGTAACTCGTGCAAAACCCGATCATACTGATGCGGGAGGTGGGAGCTCAGCATATCCCGAGCAAAGATGATCTGTCCGAATACCTGCTTGACGTCTACGACCTCGAAAAGCCGCACCTTCTCTTTGGGAGATGTCCGGCCGGAGCCTGCTCCGAGCCGGTGTAAGCGGTGGAGGTCGCCGTCGCGTAGAGCCCACAGGACCCTGCCGGGAGGGAAGAGGTCAGCCATCTGCATATTAGCTTCAAGCGTCTTGCGGACGGCGAGGAACTAGAGAGGGATGATATTAGACGGAGGCTCGTACATCATGCGAGTGGTGGAAGGACTTACCCATTCCTCGTCGCCTTCTTCTCCCCTTCCCATCTTGTGCTTGAGTGCTTTCTTCGTCACGCTGGAATACCCCTCCTCCTTGTCGCCGTCCCTGTGCTCTGCGGCACAAAGCCAGGCTGCCCCTCGTGTCAAGTCGCGGACGCTCCCTAACGAGAGTCGCGAGACGATATCATGCCCATAAACGAAGGACACAATCAACCCAGAGGCGGCTGCCTTGGCACTGAGCCTTGGTGAGACGACACAAGGTGGAGCGAAGCAATATGCAGAGACCCTCCTGTTCAAGGGAAGTCCGGAGGCACGGTGTGTGAGCCGGGTCTCTGGAGAGGCCCACATCTGTGGAGGTCCTCCAAGTCAGTACAGAGATGTAGCGTCGTCCACAAAGACTCACCAATGCAAGAAGAGCCGCGACGCCTGCGCCGAGACTGTGACCGCACATAACGAGTGCTGTGAGGTGGTGTGTCAGATAGCATATGTCCGTAGAAATACAGTAGAAACTCACAGTAGCCTTTGTTTCGCTTCAGTGCATCTCGGACAGCGACATGCACAGGCTTGCCCGGACCACCCATGGCGCGCGTCATCTTCAACATCCCGCCATGCACGATGTATGCGCCCTCTTCTCCGCTTTCTGACACCAATCGCGAGCGCGGGAACGGCGACGATGACCGTGACTTCTCGGTATTCTTGCGCGAGCGGGGGAAGGGCACGGATAGGTCCATCGGAAACGGGAAGGAGCCAGGGATGTTCTCCAGCTCTTCGTCGATCTCGTCGTAACTGGGCTCACGCGCATGCCGTGTCTCTTTGTCTTTGTCTTCTTCCGGCTGGGCTGATGAATGGGAGGTAGAGGATGCGCGTCGAGTGTGGTCTACAGAGGGAAGGATAAAAGGTGCTGGGTCGCAGGTGAGATCCACGGCGAGCTCGTTTAAGCTCATCGTTCCCCGTATGACGAGGACAACCTCGCGCCGGACATGGTCTGTTAACACCCAGAAGCGAGGTATGTGGTCCTCGGAGCTGACTTGCGCGGTTGGCGGCGGATGGGGTGCCTAATACGACATGAGCAGGTTATTGACATTACAATAGATAGTCGCAACATACCTGACTCTCGGAAGAGGCGCTTGGCCCGGATGACGACGATTGCGTCTGAGCCCAGTTGAGGAAGATGTCATGATCGTGCTTGCCCATCAACACATTCCACCAGGAGTACGAAGATGCGCCGGGCATGTTCGGGTCAGTCGACTTTGAGGATCCATCTTCTCCAGCGGCCTCCTTCTCCGACGCATCGATGGCGTCTGCAATCTTTGTCTGTTCCTTTTGCTCTTTCTCCCATGGTGTGAGTGAGACTCCGAAAAACAACAAACTTGGGCCGCCGTAACCGGCCAGCACCAGTTTGGACAGTCTGCGCAGAGTCTGCTTCAGATCCTCCATGGGGAGGGTGGTTGGATGGCGCCGACTGGAAGAGAGGTGCGGCGGGCCGACGGAGAGGTGTGATGGACCGGCGGATGATTGTGCTGCAGCTGCATGAGTCGCGGGGCTTTGGCCGGCAGGCCACGATCCTGGGAGTATCTCGTTTATCTCAGCAGTGACAATCTGCCCGGAATGACGAGAGTACATGGTGTCCCCTGTTATCGTAACACGAGAGTCCACACGTTTCCTGCGCGCGAAAGTGCTGGCGTCGTCATGAACGGGGACCTCCCTCATGAACTTGAACCAACGCTTCTCCTGCCACTCGCTCGTGACGCCTTGGAGCGCGGCAAAGCCGGCAAGTGCCCGGAATACTTCAACGACGCCGTATCGTTCCTCCGGCAGCGCGTGGCTCTCAGCTGGCTCGTTCCACTCACGCCTCACCAGACTGACGAAGCTGGCGAGGGAGAAGCTGGCCTCGTCGCTACCCGGGAAGATAGTCGTGAGGATGGACAAAGAAGAATGTGCGGCGGTGAGAGACGTCGATGTGATGGATTCTCCAAGAAGGAGCGGTGCAAGGGCAAGGAACTCGACGGCAGAGATAGCGGAAGAGACGGCTCCGCCGAAGAGCTCACCAGCTCGGGCATTGCCCCCGAACAGAGCATAGTCAATGACGCTGCCTGTGAGCCCTGCAGTTGTCGAGGCGATACCGCGTGTGATAGAGAACTACACAAGAAAAGAAAGATCAATCAGTTGGTCAACTCAGTCGGAGTAGCTAGACACGAACCCCGAGCTTAGTACAGGCTTTTGCAGTAGAGAAACCTACGGAGGTGGCCGTGGAGGCAAGGTCAAGGCTGAAGCGACCATATTTGTCCCAGTTGGATAGCATATAACAAGTAGAAGGTCTGCTCTAACAGAGGGCAATCTAATGCGTCTAAAAGCAGAGGAAAGACGAGATGGTCGTGGTTTGCGGCAAGGTGGACTCGGAGGCTGCGCGACACGGACGACGTCAATCACAAGCACAAGCACCACAGCCACCACGTGGCTCACCCCGATCTTCGTGGGAAGAAGGGAGACCTCCGTTCGAGGCTGTCTCAGCCCCGTCCAGAACGCTATAATCTGACTTAGACTGTAAGCCTGCAAACTAGTCTCGTTATCAGACGTTCCAGTACTTAGCGACTTCGGACCGTCCCAGAACATTTTTTGCGAAGAGACTTTGGGGAAGGGTGGGCACGTCATGCACACATATCACGGAGGCTAAGCTTGCTCGTGTAGAACACTTCTTCCCACCCAATGACAAATGCATCTTCCTGGACTAAGATGTACAACAGGGACAAACCACGCATCACTAGCTACACGCCATTGGGATCGACAATTCAAGGTGGTCCACGCAGGATTCGGGCCGTGGATCGGGTGATGTATGTGAGGAGAGACGCGTGCTTGTGCCAACTTCCGATGGCATAGGGGCAGTATCTGCTGGTGCCGCGCAGAAGGACAAATCGGAGAGGGTGGGGTCTGTGACACCCTTATTGAATCTTCGCAGGTTAATCAGGGATCGCCAGATCATGATTGCTGTGAGTCTGCAGTGTTCAGTGTCAGGTCGATCCCCCATCGCCACAGAGGACAATGTTCGGATGGATATAATTGGCATCCAAGACATTACGATTAGGTATCACACGCACACACGAGTTGTCCCACGACTTCCGTGCTCCCCCGTCATACAAACGACGAGGCCGCAGGTGAGTTTAGTCCAAGCTATGAGGCCAACCAATGTCAGGCTTCCAAAACAGTGTGCGTCGACGCTGGAATAGAACTGCACGCAGTAATAACTTAATTCCAAAATGCACAGTGGAACGCACTCGATTAATCGCTGTCGCTGTCGCTACTACTGTCGCCCTTATCCTCCTCCTCCTCATCCGTGCTGCTCTCGTCATCGCTCTCCTCCTCCGTCCGCTTCTTGACCGCGCCTCCACGCATGAGCGCCATCTGACCTGCAAGCGAGTCCTCCTCAGGGTCCGATATGTCGTCCTCCGCGGTCGTGTCCTCCGACGCGAGTACTGACGGGTCGTCAATCTTCAAGATGATATCACGCGAGGCCTCGTCGCCAACGAAAGTGTCGCTGACAACGAAGACCTTCCACGTGAAGAGTCCAACGTTCTGCGGCGCCTGGAATTGGATCTTGTATGAGCGGTAGTCGATGCCGGACTGAGGGCCGGCGACGGGCACGTCTGTGATCTTCATCGGGGGGACGACGACCTTGTTTGACTTGACATCGGCAAGAACGATCCACCATGAAGGTTTGCGGTTCTGTGATGCAAGCTCAGCATATGAGTGTAAGCAATACCCCGGAAATACGCACCGCTGGCCAGTATGGTGCATGTGCGTATCCACTGATATAGTCAGTCTTCGGCATATCCTCCATCTCCTTCTTACTGAGCAAGAATTCGTTGTCGCGCTTCTCGCTCTCCTTCGTTTGCTTGGGAATGGGAACGGGATGGCCTTCCTTCGACAGCGGTACCACCCGCAGCTTGACGAGGAGGTGCACGAACGAGCTGGGTGTAACGAAGCGCTCGCCAATGACCTTGAACGATGCGTCGACAATCTCGGTTTGACCGAGACGTTCCAGGGCCTTCTCGGCATCGGGGAGGGCGGAAGACTCCGACTTTGACAGCGAGGAGATGGCAGCCTCGAAAGATTCCGAGCTAGACAGCAAAGGTGCTTCTGAGAGGTCGATGCCAGGTAGCTGGGCAGCTTTGAGCTCTGTCTGTCCGGGCAGGAGGGCTTGCGTGAGGTAGGCATGCAGACGCATGGCAGAGATGGTGGGGAGCAGCCAATTGCGTGACATGGTGATGTTCAGCATGGAGTTGAGCAGCACAGGAGCCTGCAACAGTATCTCCGTTTGCTCTGGAATCTGATTCAGTAACCAGCACGAAAGAGCAGTTCACACTTACGCACCCTTTTGAAGCGTGGAGTCGGCAAGGGGCAAACGCAACAAGTGGGCATACAGTAGGATGAAAGCCCTCCTACGGCTCTCGTGTTTTCCAGGCCGAGCATGCGCAAGCTTGACAAGCTCGTCCCATTTGCCATCTAGCTTCTCTTTGATTCGTTTCTCCAGCTGCTCCAACTCGGCCGCAGACTTGCCGACCTTGGACGGGTGTTCCCATTCGAAGGCCTTACCAAGAGACGTTGTGACATCGTCCATACCAGACTCCTCGGTCAAGCTCTTGAAGAACGCAGCAGCACTCTGAACGTGAACACCATCCTTCGTCTTCTCCCTGTTGCCAAACCACCAACGGCCCTGGAAAATATAACATGAACACATTTCATACCTTACAGGACCACATGCCCACTTACCACAAGTGCGGGGAGCGCACCGCCAAAGAGCAGGCCATATGCACCGAGGACCCAGATATTATTGCTGCTCTCAACAATCCACTTGGGCAATGCGATGCCCATCGAGACCTCCTGACGACCATCCGGGTGACCGAACATCTCCCAGTTCTTGCGGATGGTTTCGTCGGTCAATCTAATGACACCATCAGTAAGTACCGAGTACGGTGAATAAAACTACGCACGATTTATATGCCTTCGTAATCTCAACAAAGCGCGCCTCTACGGCATCCATAGTCTCGTTGATGGCCAGTTTGACCTTGTCTGGGTGGCTACGAGGAGATGAGAATGAGGGGGTCGGCAGGACCGAAGAAGGGAGGTATATGCGCACAATTTACGGGACAGTTTCTTGTAATGCGACTTGATCTCTTTCGTAGTCATGCTCTACCCGACTAGCATAAGGGCCCGGCTGCGCGCAATGATAAGACAACTCACTGTGCTGATACCCAGGATTTCGAAGGGATCATAGATTTTGTTGACGTTCTCAGTCTTTGAGATCTTGTACGCGAAGAAGGCAGCAATTGACCAGCCGACCAGCAGGATGAGAGTCCTGGTGCGTCCATCTTGCATTAAAGGCAAATTCCTTATGTCAATATGCATACCACACACCTCCGTCGTAATTTAGGCGTCAAGAGCGAACCTCGCTCGCGTTTGCGTGTCCGTTCCCGTTGCGCACTGCACTGCTGGCACTGGCAGCCAGAAAGCCTAGGTGGCTCTATGTCACCCAATCAGCACTGATTCCAAAATACAAGACGTCCGGGCGTACTGCTAGCTGATATGGCTACCAGCGTGTAAGGTACGAGGAAGATGAGCAAGAACGTGAGGACGAAGTATGCGGCCATATTGCCGGCTTCGTCATAGTTGTAGTTGGCCATTCTGGCCGCTGGAGCCTAGTAGGATATCGTGCAAGTCGCCGGCAAGCTAGAGTACAACGAGGACAAGCCCGAGAGAGATGAAGGGGAGAAGAAAGGAGTGACGAGACAGACACGTCGCCGTAGAAGGCTTTGAAGAGGACGTGTCCACAGTCCGCTGGCGCTGTGCTTCGCGCTGCGCACGTGAGCAATTACATCGGCGCTTACCCGCTTTCGCTTCGGGCCCAAGTACTATAGTAGGGTTGGATCCGCGAGTTCGTCCAGAGCCCCTACGACGACCTGTCCGCCTCCTGCATTCCCCGTCTCACAGTGTGGGAGATGCTGCATCCAATACATCACCTGTCTGCTTCTGACTTCGTGAGGTGTTGGCTGGAGATAGTTCACAGTATGTCCCACCTTTGACTCGTTCTGACCGTCAGCGATATACTCATGAGCTGTATCAGTACACCGACTACTTTGGAAAGAGGGTATCTATCACCTCGACCCTAGTCTTGGGAACATGATGGTGCGGATGGTCAACGGGACGTATCGCGGCGTCCTAAATAATTGGGACCTGGCCACCGTTCGCAGAAAGTCCAAGCATGACGGGTTGGAGTGCATAGGCACGCGCGTCTTCATGGCGATCGAACTTCTAGTACCCGGGGCTTTCAAAGGTCCCGAGAAGCGGCGCTATCGTCACGACCTGGAGGTGTTCGTGTGGATCCTCGTGGGGGTCTTACTTACATACGACAGGGACAACGTGGCCCACAAGGTCAGGACGACCTCCAGGTGGATCTCACCATCTGAAGTCGTAGATGCGAAGCAACTCTTCCTCTTAGGCATCGATCGCTCTAATGCCCAGCCGCAGGAGAAGTGGGAGGGTCACTGGGGGCTTGTGAAGTTGATGCGCGTCGTGTTCAGGGACCTAGTGGTCACACCGATGATTGAACTCGCCGACGGCAATACTGTACCACCAGAGCCCTCGGACGAGGATGTGTATGCCGCATTCTGGGACAAGATCGACAAGCACTATATGTCGCTAGGTGACGAAGGTCTCCAGGAGCTTCTCGCTATACGAAAATACCTCTGTCTTCCGCCTCCTGTATTGTAGAACTGATGTTGTACTTGACTCGAACATTATGGAAAGACTTCGTAGTTGCGCTCACAGGCTAGCTTGATGCGATGGACACATTCTCCGAGCACTCGTCAGTTCAGGAAAAACTCCAGTACTAAATCATACAGGCCTCCAAGTCGGAGGGTGCCAAAAGCATGGGTTATGCCGTGAGGAGCTCGCTGGGCCAGATCAGATCGCGATCGGGTCATGTTTACGGAACACCCGATTCAACTCGAAGCTCAAGTTATCTGTGATCTGCTTTGACCGAGTTGCTTGAACGCCCAATAAATTGGAGGTGAGCCTGTCATATCCAATATGTATATACTTGACGGATCCTAAGTAAGTATTCCCTAGGTGCCGGCGGTTCCCAGTACTAGCAAGATCATGAATCGGTGAGTTCGAAGCTGTTGCATCAAGCGACCTCATGGAAATCGCAACTCCTCTTCACCAGCGGGCCCATTATCTTGGTGTGTCCCATAACTTGTAGCCTAAGGTACATACTTCGCGTGACTTACTTGTGCATCCAGACCATTGACGAAGCGGAGGTACGTTGATGCGAGAGCTATAACTTGAATGGACGACGGCTGCTCATGGGATCGCTGCAGTATCTTCTGGATCAGCTGGTAAGACCGTGCATTGGCTATGAGTAGTAGTCCTAACGCCTCTGTCAGCCTCCTCCCTCTGCAGATGACGACGAACTTGTGAAGAAGCTCCGCAAGAGGCTCCAAGATCTCTTGACTGAGTTGCGATCTGGAGCAGAAGGAACCGGCTCGAGATAGACTGGGTAGGTCGTACTCACCGCGTTACCAGTGGCGCTGATAATCTGACTTACTCTGACAGAATATAGCTGGCTGGTAGGAGACGATATTTAGTCACGCTATGATATTACGACAGCCCACCTGCCTGCACGCCCCCTAGGCCTCTCACGAATGGCACTCTTCTATATCGAAGCTAGCCGGACCACCAAAGATATGGTTATACAAGTGTGCATCTGCTATGTAGCATGTATGCGTTTGACAGGACCCACGTGCCGAATATGGTTTGTCACTGTGAAGGTCGCCAGCTCGCGAACTTCAGGCTTGCGTCGTCCTTCGTCCATCCATCCTCAAGCTCAAGCTCAAGCTTCAACGTGCAAAATACGAGACTCTCTGTCGCTCTGATCGACGTCGACACTATGACTTCGGGCCGCCTCACACCTCTCACATCCTGCGCGGACGGGCTCGGCATTCTTCCGTCCGCCGAGTCTCTGGACCACCGTAGTGTCTTATCTTTGGCTCTGACTGGCAGTACTTGCACTATCTCGTCCATCGCCGATCCGGATGGCACACGCGGACGCTCGCGAGCCAAGACCATGCGCACGAAAGAGATCGAGAAATCGCCCATCCCGCATAGGTTCCATCTCGTCCCCAGCGGCAGAAGACGCCCATATCAACCACCAAGCATCAGCCCGAAGCCTACGACGAAATGGAGGTGCAACGAGCGCGGCGAGGGGGCAGATACGGAGAGCGTGTACTCGGCCATTAGCCCGAGTTTGTACGAAATGGACGCGGTGAGTCTATATGTTGCGATCATGCAAGGCGCCGGAACCGTGCTAAGGTGCATTCAAGTCTCCCGAGCCGGCTCAGGATAGGGATGAGCTGCAGCGCAGCGTCATCGAGGATCTTGTCTCTGATGCTTTGCAGTCTCCCGTGTTCGAGTCCTACCGTCCCTCGCATATCGACCTCGACTGCGTACCGTCCCCACAGGCCTCTTCCTTCACACTCGTTAACGAACAGTCTAGCAAGTCCAAACGCTTCTCCTCAATGTACAAGTCAGCGCAAGAGACCTGTGAGCCCGATATCGTTGAATCCGGCGAGCAGATTCTCCACGCGCCGCTTCTACAGTTATTGGAGCCCAGTCTTTCCAGCGCAGACGTCTATGAAAACGACGACATGTGCGACTATGCAGAACACGACGACGACGACGCGCTTTGCTATCATGCGACCGATGAAGAATGTGTTCTTATGGACTCGCCCCGCATTCACGATTCCCTTCCGGATACTCGCGGCGAAGATTTGCATGAAGATGCTGTCCCGTCGTTCATGTCGCCTGAGGACGCCCGATCATCGTCAAGCAATCGTACTCTGCCAGACACGTCTCTCTCCTCCTACTCCGTGCACTCAGACAGGTCCGACATCTCAGTCCCTCGTCCACCTCCGAGCGATAGTATGAGGTCCATGATGAATCGTCGCGCAACAGAGATGAGCTTCGGATCCACCACGAACCTCCCGTCTCCTCGCGACCGCAGATTCGCCCTCCGCCGGCAAGCAATCTACGCAGAATATGGATTCCAGATCGCGTTTCCGGAGTCTGACTCGGAGTCTTCTCTGCGACAAGCCCCGCACAGCCCGAGCAAGCCGCACAAGAAGGGTCACGCCGTGGGCGGTCGTGCCGCCTCAGCCTCAGCCTACGTCTTCTCAGCTGGTGCTACTGGTATTCCGCGCTCGGCCTGGTCAACGTCTACCTCTGGAGCATCCCTCAAGTCTGTGGCTGATCTTGCAGACGCGTCTCCGTACCCAAGTCCGCTGCCTTCCATCGTTGGGTTGAATTTGGCACAGGCGAACGACAAGCTCGAGAGGTTCTCGGTGCAAGAGGATCTCCTGGCGTCGAGTCGGATTGCGTTCGCGAAAGATTCAGGATCAATGACGACGAGCACTCCTGCGCTAAGCCTGAAGAGCCGGTCTCTTCGCTCTCTTGCCCCAAACGCTTCTGGTCGAGCCGGTGGTATCTCCCCCTCACTCTTCTCCACTGTGGAGACTCCTGGGTCGACGAGCACATCTCTGCCTGTATCCGTCTCTCGTCCTCAAGAAGCGAAGCCGTGGACCCCTCTGCGCCTCATCAAGCGAGACTCGAGTGATCCGCTGGTGCTCTGTGTCCCTGTCGCCCCAAGAGGCCGCGCAGAGCGTTCCGCGATCTGGCAAGAGGACCCTGGGCATCACCCGATCGTGGAGGCACTCTTGGGCGAGGTTCGCAGGGCGATCGAGGAGTGGAAGGGCATCTGTGCTGTCGTGATATACTTCTGAATGTGTTCCCGGTGCTCTTGATGATCTCAATGTATGACTCTGACGTGTCCTCGATTTGTAAATATGGCCAAAATGTAGCAGTAGCATTCCTCGCTTCGACGTCGAAGTCTGTTTCTCGAATACGATCAGCTAGTGATGCGCGAACGTCAGTGCGATGCGACAAGCCTGTAGTCTCCCTTGAGAATATCATCCCAGCTGTACTCCTCCTCCATCGGTCCTTCAAACTCCTCATCGTCGGCAGCTATGGGGCCGCCAAACGACGCTCCAACAGCGCCATCCTCCGAGACGAGCTCTACAGCGAGCCTTTCGTCGTCGACACGAACAACGCGTGCGACGTGCGTCAGATACTCGGGCGTCATGGTCTCGAGGTTGATGCTGAGGCCCTGTAGCATCCTGATATGAGCCAAGAACAGAGGCTTCTGCGATAACGGGACTACGCACCTTCCAAACGATAGTAGCCCCAACCGGTACTTGAGCCTTGTCTGTGACCTTCCTCAGGGAGTCGTACATCGCAACAATCGTAGCGCGTTCACTCGCTCCCCCTGATGTCTGTCCAGTCGTGGGGATGTTCTGCGCCGGGGTGGGCTGACCTGCAGCTGCAGACTCGTCGTCGTACGGCAAACTGTCAGGGTACGGGTCCTCCACTTGCACGGACGATTCCTCGGGGTGCTGAGGTTTCTTCCTCTTCTTGTTCTTCCGCTTCGACGGCCACATGCCCTCCTCGACGTCGACGCTTGTGACGAACACATTCGAAGGAAGCTGGCCAAGATCCTGCTTCTCTGAGGGCGGGACCAGGCGCGGTTGTTGTGTCCGAGTCGGACTAGGAACCTGGAGAGTCGCTTCGACAATCATAGCATCCGCGTCGGCATCCACATGCCCCAATCCCGACCCAGCATCCCCACCTGTGAACGTGATCTTTGCAGGCACACCCCGCGACAGAGCGTCCTTGAAGCCGCGGCGTTTGTTCTTGTTCTGCATGGAGGCCATCAAGAACTGGGGCGGCTCGACTGGCTCGCCCAAGTCCTGGGCTCTTCCTTTTCCTTTGCCCTGTATATAGGGCGTCTCCGGTTCCAAGGGGGGAGAAGTGAGCTGTCTCGTCTCGAGAGGCTCGGTTGTTCGAGCTCGCGGTCCAAGAGGTATCTCGTTCACGCTGGTAGGCTCCGCGGTGGCGGTGAGACGCTCGTACATCTTCTTGCGCCGCCGGCGGAGGTTGCGACTGTGGGTCGAGGGTTTGCCAAGTCCTGGTGGAACAGCGGGAGTGCTATACGGAGGGAACCATTGGCTGAAGTGGAAGGGACGAAGTCCGAATATTACTTACGACTTCGACGCATCCGGCTGCGTCCTAGGCTTCGCACCCGCAGCACCATTGTGAACTTTCCGTTTTGATGGTTTGACAGAAGGCGCACCGGACGAAGAGGAGCTTGAAGACGAAGACGAAGAAGACGAATCTGAGTCTGAGTCCGAGTCGGAAGCACTGCTCTCGCTTGAATCTGAGCTAGACTCGGATGACGAGTCGGAAGATGACGAAGATGGGGAACGTCGTTTTGTCGACCGAGTGGTCCCGACTGGTGGCTTAGACAGGGCTCTCCCATCGTCTGCTTTGGAACGTTTCCTTGGTTGACTACTCATATCTGCGATGACGATAACCACGTAAACACGTGTAGATTCAAAAAGTATGAGACAAGAACGCACCTTGAGCGGGTGCTTTGCGCTTATGTTGAGTAGGAGCGGGGGTCTTCTTGACACTATGGGCGAGACATATGACTGCCATGAGGGCCTTCATTGGAGGGAAGGAGCACGAAGCAAAGTCGGACGCACACTATAAGATCTCCGTCCCGTACAACATCTATGGGGCTCGAGTCCAGGAGCTCGAAGTCGTCAAGGAGTAGAACGAGGTCTTCCGCGTCGATGGACGCATGCTTGAACGCGTGGAGGTCGGAACATAGTGATGTCTTCAGATCGTAGATGGTCGGAATGGCTTGAGCACTGAGCCAGGCCTTGACATGGGGCAGAGGCGCGACGCTCTCAACTTTTACGCGCATGACGCGCGGGACAACGGAGGCAAGTGCAAGTGCTGCGCTGAGTGGTGGTGGAGGCCGGGGGAAGGCAAGTCAGAAGCGCCCGATGTGTATTCGGCGCTTCACCGGTCCGAGGTCTTGCGACCGGACTCTTATGGCCTCAAGTACTCGCATGAACGTCAAGCTGTTCTCTTCATGAACGATGCAAGGCTGGCAATACTTTCAGATACTGGCTGCGCCGAATCCCGCGAGGAGAACCCCGATCGGACACCCAGCGGCCGTCCGCGGCTTCTGTGAGTAGTAGTACATGATATCTCACTGTCAGCATTGCGCAGCATGCGACATGAAGTCAAGGACGAACGGACCTTTACTAGGGCCGAAGTTCGGCGAATGTAGCAAGTTGGAGCTCCTGAAGTCCGAGAAGTGACTTGCCTGTTACCAGGAGGCAATTGTACTTGGGTACGAGGTCAACCGGTCATAATACCTCGGCCACTTCCAAGCATGACCGACCAAGCATGATCAATCGTTTACTGCACTGTCTCACCCGCAGAACTCAATAACTTTCTGGTCGGAAATTCTTCCTCAGCTGAAGAGTCTCCGCTCGGTAGTAGAGTCCGGCGTCTCGGCGACTAGACGAAGGGACCAACATTGGCAACAACTTCGGAGAGCACAGCTGCCTGCCGGCGACTCTACTTCCAGAGGTCCCGCCTGGACGTCCGGTCGGGTTATCGCACATCCGTACTGTATTCGTGAGTCATGTCTTGGTTTCCGCCCTTCGCCGCCATCGGTGCAGTGCAGGCAAGTTGAAGTCCTCCAGAAGCACAATGCGGAAAACACGAGAACCCGCAGCCGGGCCCGCTTCAGGCGATGGCTAGGTCAATCGGTATATAAGGGTACCGACGTTGACCCAGCAGACATTCAGCATCACATCACACCTCTCAGCATCTCCTCTTCCCATCCAATACCTCACTACACAACTACACAATGCCCGCAGTCGCTTCAGGGAAGGTCCTCGTCACCGGCGCAAACGGCTACGTCGCTGTCTGGGTCGTCAAATTCTACCTCGAGAGGGGCTTCTCCGTGCGCGGTACGGTGCGCTCCGAGAGCAAGGCGAAGTACCTCCGCCAGCTCTTCCAGTCGTACGGCGACAAATTCGAAATCGTAATTGTCAATGACATCACGAAGGTGCGTCTCCGTCGGCTTCTCCCTTCTCACCGGTGAGCTGACTGGCTTCTGTTCTCAGGAGGGTGCCTTCGACGGAGCCGTCAAGGGCGTCGACGTAATCGCGCACACCGCATCGCCCTTCCACGACCGCGCAGACGACCCGAACGAGATCATCGTCCCCGCCGTCCAAGGCACGCTCAGCGTCCTGAACTCCGCGCTCAAGCACGGCGGGCAGTCGGTGAAGCGCGTCGTGATCACCGCATCGTGCGCGTCCATCTTCGAGTTCGGCACCACCCCGAGAGTGTTCTCCGAGAAGGACTGGAACGAGCGCGCGATTCGGGAGGTGAGCGAGAAGGGCAAGGCCGCGGTGAACGGGGACAAGTACTGCGCGAGCAAGACGCTTGCCGAGCGTGCTGCGTGGGACTTCTGGAAAATGCACAAGAGTGAGGTCGCATGGGATGTTGCGGTGATGAACCCGCCGTACGTGTATGGTCCCGTCCTGCATGAGGTGGACAAGCCGGAGAACTTGAACGAGTCGCTCACGCTTTGGTGGAATGCCGTTGTCGCGGGGAAGCTCAGTAATGAGGAGCTTGTAACGTTCGGGTACGTGCTCTTGTGGTCAATGGCGGAGGTCTTCGCTAACGGCGCATTGTACAGATTTGGTTGGGTAGATGTCCGGGACCTTGCCACCGCCCACGTCCTCGCCACTACGACGCCCGAGGCCGGCGGCGAGCGCGTCATCATCAGCGCAGGTACATACAAATTCCAGGACTTCGTCAACGTCGCGCATCGCCTCTACCCCAAGCTCCCCTCCGGCAACACGTCGTACGACCCCGTGAAGGCTGTGCATTTGATTTCGTTCGACGCGAGCAAGGAGCACAAGCTCTTCGGCATCAAGTACCACACGATGGAGGAGATGACGAAGGACACACTGGAGGACTTCATCAAGCGTGGCTGGATCTCGGTGTGAGGCGGATAATGCACACTGCATGCCTTCAATTGGCTGGACTTGGAAGTTCAATCTACACGCCGTATAATTACTTGTATCATATCCACAACGACTATAGACGCATAGAATTCTGACGATTGCCTCGTTGGACCATCTGAACGCCCTACTTCAGGTGTTGATGGCTCTATCATTGACCGGCCGGGAGAACGCCAGCACAAGGGAAAGTTGGTACGTGGATGGTAGACATCCGGATTATAATGATTATGAAGTCCATGTACAATCCAAGCAGGAGTGAGTACAGCTAGTTAGTGTCTCTTGAATGAGCGTAAGTTGTTCAACTGGTTGTAACTAAGCAAATGCGTGATTATGCGAGGAGATAAGTGTAGAAGTCCGGTATAGATAGCGCGGCCAGTCCAAACAACCCGATATCAGTGGAAGGTCAAAGAATAGAGAAGCTACATGCATGTCGTTTATATGGCATGGCCTCTCCCGCCTGCCGAAGGCACTTTGCTTAGAAGTCCTGGGGGTGGTGAATGACACGCTTCGGGTCGTACTTGTTCTTCAGGTCCGTGAGGCGGGCGGTGTGCGTGGGGTAGTACTTCTTGTGTGCGAAGTCCGCGGTGTACGTGCTGTCGATGTAGTTTACTGTGCGCAATGCTCTTGTCAGCAGATGGAAAGGGGTGTAGAGAGCACAACGTGCGACATACCATACTCCTTGAAGAAAGTCTGAGGCTGGTTGTCCTCGATCGCAGCCTTCATGCCCTGGATGAACGCAATGCCGTCCGCGTCGGAGACAGAGTTGGGGATCGTGCCGTAGTACTGGATCGAGTAGAGAGCATCACGGCCATCGAACGAGTTGTAGTCGGCGCCGACCTTGTTGACAGCGGACTCCCCACCGCCATAGAGATCGCTAAGCACGTATCAGCACATGTCTTCAGCTGGCTCCCAGCAGGGGTGATCACTCACAAGATGACGAACCACGCAACCTGGCTGGTCGCGCCAGGTCCGTAGAAGTACTCCATGACAGCGTCGGTAGAAGGCGAGCCGAGCGGTTCATCCAGGCTGACGAACGTCGACGTCGCGTAGAAATCATCGTGAGTGTCAGGTGCCAAAGTGGTGTTCAGGCTGTCAAGCCCCGTGGTGCCGGCTAGGTAGAGAACGGAGGTGATCCAATCCTGTGCCTGCATAAACGTGGCAGAGGGCTCGCCGAGCTCGGCGAGAAGGGGAGCCATCGTCGCATTGACCTTGGCCTCGTCGGCGCCGTCTGCGTGAAAGCCTATCAGAAAAAGAAAAACAGTAGGCAGCAGGAGCACTCACAGTACTGGCCGCTCACAGAGAAGACGACGCCGGTCGGGCTACTACCAGGAGCGACATGGGCCTGAAGACCGAGGCTGACGTCGAGCGGGTTCGCAGGGTCGTTCGCAAACTTCTGCCAAGCTTGGAGACCCTTGCTCGCCTCAGAGGGACCATAGTTAGCGAAAGTGTATGAGAATGCAACCGAGTCGAGCGCTTCGTGTGTGACCGTCGTGAATGAGGTGATGATACCGAAGCTGGAACCTGCGCCGGTTGCAGCCCAGAACAGGTCGGAGTTTTCTGACTGAGACGCAGTAAGGATAGAGCCATCGGCCGTAACAATCTCGAGGCTCGTCACTTGGTCGGCCAGCAGGCCCCAGGCGCGCGACGGGAGACCGAACCCGCCCTGGCCAGCATGACCGCCAATACCCACGTACGGGCAGGTACCATGGGCCATCGCACGTTTGCCTGGAAGATCAAAACGGTCGTCAGTATGATGAGAACCGCCCGGACAGGAACGGTGATGGGGAGAACCATGACGCACCGTTCTCCCAAAGATAGAGGGCAACATCACCGAGGCGGTTACCTGCGCCAATGGTAGCAGTATCACCGCTGACCGAGAGGTGCCGAAGGTTGTCCAGGGAGACAGTCAGGTGGCCATCCTCACCACCGAGTGCGAACGCAGCGTCTGGAGAAGAGGCGGTTCAGTATGAGCTAGTCACATATGCGTGCGTCGGAGGAACTGACAGGAATGGCCACCGCTGCGGGCGTTGACCTTGACACCACTTGAGGCTCCGCACTTCACGGCGGCAGCGACGCCCGCTGAGTCACTGGGGTAAACGAGGGCCGCCGGTTTCCAATTAAAGCTGTTTAAATATGGGCGGCGGTTAGTATGATCTTAGGATCCGCGCCACAGTCGCAAATACACGCACCGGAGGTTGAAAGGCGCAGCATCAGTAGCATAATCCGACTCGCCCTGCACCACGGGATCGAATCCAGCACTCTCCAAACAGTCCAAGAAAGAGCTGTTTGCGCGGTTCTGGAGCTGGCTGAGGGGAACCCAAGCCGCAAGAGAAGAAGAAACAGCGGAAAGAAGGACGAAGGAAGTGAAGGCAGCGCGCATGATGAAGAAGACCCCGACGGTGCTTGAACAGAGACGGGTTGGGGGACGTCCTGACACGTCGTCCCAGCCTTTATACCGCTCGGGTGTGAATTGGTGTTTGGTGCTAATAGCATTGATCCTGACCGCTGGAGGTACGAGACGCTCTAGGGGTGAATCGCCTGACCGCCGCTGCGGTCAAAGGGGCCTGACAGCAACAGCCTTGGGCGATGGAGGGTGAGGTCATTTGCGCCTGGCCTGAACTCCGTAGTTCTGTCGGCCTTGGCGTATTGTATCCGGAGACAGCATCACTCGTTTGCTGCCACTGATCCCACCCTACAGTAGTATCCGGACTCTATTTTGCTTCAGTAATTCAAGTGTAAGACGTAACAAATGGGAGCCAGACCTTCACATTCTCCAAGTCATCGCCTCCAGTGAACTCGAGTGCGGCCTCATTGACGGCGTATGGCCTTTCCGATTTCGCCGAGTCGGCGTGAAGGGACCGGACAGACTGCGCGCTCCGTCACTGCAACGGTGTTGAGCAGACCGGACCGCATCATTGCAACGACGCTAGTCTATTTCTCCATACGCGCCCGCCGCAACATGATCAAATTGGGCCTGTTGAAACAGCGATTTAACGTTGTTTGGAAGTATAGAGGCCCCGGTGATCGCGGAAGCAACGGGCGAGGGGAAAGCTATGGTAGCGCGGCTGTGTCGTCCATTACATGCAGCTCCTCAGAATCCCCACGACGGTACGCAAGCCCATACGTTCAGGCACTGTGCGTGGATCCAGGTCAAATGTCGCTCTACTCCGCTAGCGCAGGATTACTTCAGAAAGTCTCCGGGGTCGCAGTAGAAAAACATGCACGCACAGATCATGAGCTGGCACTGATGTGCGAGCGGGAGTTCTTGCTGCTAGTCAACTATTCACATCTTATCCATAGGATTGCCCGGCATTCTTCATGATGAATACCAACATAAGATCTTTCTGACGTAGCATCGCTGGATGTTGACCTTGAAGGAGAAGAGGATGAGTAGTGTGACGTTGGCCGCCAATCAATCTCCCCGCGGACCGCGTGCGGCTGTCGGGCCGTACTACTGTCACTGTCGTCGTTACATCGCAGACACCCGCATTCGCCACTCTATTCATCGATGATCGAGCTACCATAAAACTTGTTCTACAACGTTCGAGACATTCTAGAGACGGAAGACAGAGGTAGTTTCGTATAGCGAGAAGCTCCTGGAGACCCTTCGTTACCTAGCGACATATATACTTGTCGATCTTGTCCCAGAATGCGACATATACATTCTCGTCCGAGGGCTCTGGTGGTACAATATTGCCATTGGCGAGTTCAATCATCGGTGTGACCACTAGGTCCCTGAACACGACGCGCATCAACTTCACAAGCCTCCAGTGACCCTCCCACTTCCCCTGCGGCTGGGCATCAGAGCGATCGATGCCTAAGAGGAAGAGTTGCTTCGCATCTACGACTTCACCGACAGATGGTGACATCCACCTTGAGGTCGTCCTGACCTTGTGCGCCACGTTGTCCCTGTCGTATGTAAGGAAGACCCACACGAGGATCCACACGAACGCCTCCAGGTCGTGACGGTAGCGCCGCTCCACGGGATCGCTACCCTCGGGACATAGGAGGTCGATAGCCATGAAGACACGCGTGCCTATGCACTCCAACCCGTCATGCTTGGACTTTCTGCGAACGTTGGCCAGGTCCCAATCATTCAGGACGCCACGATACGTCCCGTTGACCATCCGCACCATCGTATTCCCAAGGCTGGGGTCGAGGTGATAGATACCCTCTTTCCAAAGTAGTCGGTGTACTGATAGAGTTCATGAGCATATCGCTCACGGCCAGAACGAGTCAAATGTGGGAACATACTGTGAACTATCTCCAGCCAGCACCTCACGAAGTCAGAAGCAAACAGGTGATGGATTGGTTGTAGCAGCTCCCAAACTGTCAGACGGGGAACGCAGGAGGCGGACAGGTCGTCGTCGGGGCTCTGGACGAACTCGCGGATCCAACCAGAGTCGTATTTGAGATTCTCGCCGAGATCGTCAAACTGACATTGAGAACGTTGCCACGGAAGTCATAACCGACAGAGAGAGTGACCGTATCAACAGTTTTCCCCTTCAAGGATCACCTGCCGGCTTGTGTTCACATCTCGTCCTCCGTCAAGCGCGGTCTTTCGCAGTGAGATATTTTGACGGCCAACTGCAGTCTGTGAGGATATGTTCTGAGCACGAATTATGGAGGCACTGGGGTAAGCACAGGTACTCACGTAGGCTTAGCATCCAGCATGAACTCGGAATAATGCATAGCACTCCTATAATTGATAAGTGTAGCAAGGCGTTCGCTTAAAGGAGCTGATTGAGGATCCATACTTGACTTTGAGTGGTTCTAGTCCCCGTATCGGACCATGACAGACATATACGAATCGTAATGGTCAGTCTATTTCGTATGGTGAAGTGGTCCGAAAATAAGTACTATCGCGTCCCCAGTGTTCGCTCCGACCCCAGTGTTCGCTCAAATCGCTGTACTGCACTCGTTTCCCCCCCGATAGTAATGTAAATTTGGGCAATGGTGCTCATATGCGCGCTCTGTCGAACACAAAAAGGCTCATAATTCTAGTGTAAAAACTGGTCCCGATCTTGAGAGAACAGTGGGCGTGGGAAACTTGGGCGAACACTGGGGACGCGAGCACTGTTTCACTTCTCAATCCCTCATTTCTCAATGTTCTCAGCCCGGAGTTGGCATGGCAGTTGAGACAAAATATATCAAGGTATGTGCCAGCTTTGAGAATTATCAATACAGAGGGGAATGAGATATTCGCCGGACAAGGTATTTGGGCGAACACTGGGGACGCGATAGTAGAGGAAAGGTGACGCCCGGGAGTTAGTGGTGTTCGGATATTGCCGTGGCTCTGTTGGTCATCACCAGAACACGAGCGCCTGTGGTTGGTTGTCGCCTTGTTTCTGTTGATATCCGAGTCCTCTTCGCTGGGTCTTGTTCGCACACCTCGCCAGTGCCTTAATAACGACGGCAGCCGGAACAAGCATGGCGCGCAACATGTCCTCTCCCGCTCCCTTCACCCCCGCACCTGTGTCTGCCACGCAAGCCCCGGACAGTCCGCGCGAGAGCGAGTCGCCCCCGCCGCCCGGGCTTCAAGGCGACCTCGAGATGGAGCTGCTTGGTCTCGCGACCGCGTTGTACAACCTTGGTACGACAGTTGTGAATGACCTCACGAAGGAGAAGGACAAGCCAGGAGGAGTGGCTGGGAAGCCCGTCGGAATCAGGGTGTAAGTAACAGTCCTTTCTTTCAGTTATGATCCCGGTTTCTGGCCATGTTCTACTTCTTGTGGAGTGGTACGCAGCCGGTGTCGAGATTCAGAAGTCGTCGTTAGCCCTTTCCCTGTTCTGCGCCGTTTGAACAAGGGACGTGGTGAGAGGGTGGAACAGCACTGCATCTTACTCTGAAGATCATCAGCTTGGATGTGCTTCGAGCTATGGCATGTATGCGTGCCCGTCTTGGAGACTCGCACACATTCATCGCCTGGTCATTGCTTCCATAACGCGGTCACACCAGGCGCGATGAGTTGGCACGTTCATCTGTGCGCATGTTCGATGGAGCCGCATATAGTTTGTGTTCGGATGGGCCAACCAGATGCCATAGCTTGAGTTCGACAGATATCGTTCGGAGTCTGTTCCTTCCATTACAGCCGTCTGGTTACGAGGATTCGAACGTTATCCGCTGTCCGCCAGTCCTAAGTCTACTAGCTCACCCCCCGTGCCGTTTCGCTTGGCTTGTGGCGTGCTTTGTTGCTTGTTGGCTATGTACTGCTCAACAGCGGCAGAGACTGTTGAAGTGGCCGATCGCATCTCCACTTCGCTTCACGATGTGGGCGTGTGCCGTTGTTGCTGGTTGCTGACCGCTCTGTTGTCAAACAGCAACGAGGTGATAAACCATCTGGCGACGCTGGAGGAAATGTCCAGTTCGCTAGACACTATGGTACCGATGCAAGTCCTGGTCGATATCGATAGCTCCCGGAATCCAATGCAGCTGACGAAGGACCGGATTGAACGTGCCGCCACGGAGAACCAGTTCATGAACGGCAAAATACACGCCATTGACGTAAGCCGTCGTTGTGCTGGCGACAGTCGTGGTTAAGGAGCTAACGCGTTGTCTGGTCAGTCTTACCGGAAGCTCCTAGACGAGGCTCTAGTGCAGAACTTCCCTGAGCTAGGCGAGTATCTCATGGAGTCGTCGCTGCACACGGCTACTCAGTCTGGTGAGCCGATCAAAGTTGAAGAGGATGCGAGTATGCTGCCGAATGGCGTTTGAACCCGTGCATGAGGACACTCCATATTCATGGACCAGGTGTGTTTCATGTTCCTCCCGTCAGCATCAAGTGCTGATGCAGATACAGGCTTGCTGCTTGCTACTCCGAGGCTCTAGCTGACCCCACGGCGCGATGCAGCGGAGGCCCGACGGCCAGTGTGGCATGGAAGGCGGGTCACGTAAATATCCTCGAGCTGTCAAGCCCGGGAGACCACGGCATCGAAGAGGGCGTCATACATGAGGTTAAGTCTGCGACGGAATCTAGGCGGACGAGATCCTCAGGCGGCCGGAGTGCCTCGCGGCTGCGGAGCCCTGGGATCGCTCACTCAGTGTTCTTTCCACTACTTACCGTACTTACACTACATGCTGGCGATACCGGTCGGCGACTGGAGGCAGAGCGGCGGGTGTGAGGGCGTGTGTAGAATAGAAACGTCTGGAATGGATTGACGATGGACGATGCGATAAGTTAGCGAGAGAAGGGCGATCAGCTGTGTGGCTGTACGATAAATAAATGTGCGGGTCGGAGGACCGGGAGCCGGGCTATGTCCGAGGCCGATAATGGACACGGAGAGTTTGTCGTCCGCGAGAGTCAGACGTCTTGTCAACTCAACTGGTTACCATCACCTCCTCCTCCCGCCCCCGCTCTTCTCCCTCTCTCCCCTCTCACGAGTCCTGCAACGCCCACGTTCACGGTCCACGTCCACGACTCGTCCCCGACGCGCCCAGACGACCCCGCAGCTACTGCCAACTTCCCCGCTCTTTGCCGTGGCTTTCTCCGTCCTCCTCCTTCTCTCGAGCCCTCCATACCCCCGGTCGCCCATCGACGCCCATGTCCAAGTTCCTCAACGCATACACCGCTCTCTCTGCTGCATCGCCGCGCTCACAGGTTGCCCAGGTCCTCCAGTCGATCACAGATGGCAAGCCCCCCCGCACTACGTCCCCCCATCCATCTAGAGCTTACTCCGCGTGTTGATAGCCCCTCCGCTCACGATTGATGATGCAAAACGCCGCGAGCTGATCCAGACAATCCTCGACGATCTCTCCAAGCCAGGCGCGAACGGCGGCAAGAAGAGCAGGCTCTCCTCCAAAGGTGCGTCATTGGCCGTGTTCTCTTCGCTGTCGGGCGCGTCCCAACCGAGGGCATTCAATCCGCTGCACACAGATGCCGCCCCGGCCCTCCAGGCTGTAAAGTCCCTTGGCAAGAACCCCGCCGGCTCCGAGCTCATCGCGACCTCTGCGAACCTGTCCGTGCTGCTCTCGCTGTACAACTCGTACAAGGATGTCCCGGACGCGTCCAACGAGGCGCTTCGGTGTATTGCGAACGCGATGCTTCTTGTCGACAGGGCCCGTGTCACGTTCATAGACAAGCAGGTTGGCGGCGGCGACTTCGCAGTCGAGTTGCTCGAGGTGCGTGCTTCTGGCACAGGTTTATGTACATCGTGTCAATGTCCCCTTCACCGTCTTCTAGAAGACGACTACTCCCGAACGCATCTTCCTTGCCTCTCGCATCCTCTTCCTTTCCACCGTGTCCCAATTCCAAGCAGGCACGTTCATCAGGTCTCTTGTCGAGTCCAAGTCGCCGAGCATCACCGAGGTGATTGGCAAGCAACTTGACCTGCTGTCGAGAGCCATCCTCTCCGGCACGAAACTTGCACGCGAAGCCATGACCGACCTATTGAAATTCACCTTTAATCTGTTGCTACACTATCCCAAGGTGCGTACAGGAACTCATTATCCAGCTGTATGCGTGCTTACTTGTGTTTAGCTTGTTGACGAATCTAATACTGACGATACCAAAGTAATTGGCGATTGCTGGAGTGATCGTCTGGACGGGTACGTGCGTTCTGCAATGTTTGATGCGCATATACCCACCTTTGTAACCATGTAGAATCCTACCTCCGCTCCTCCGCACGTTCAATACCCTTCCGCCGTCCTTCCCAGTGCCTCTCGCGGCACCTATGACTCATGTCATCCACGCGCTGATCACGATACCCGTGTCGCCGTCGCTTCAGAGCGTCTGGTTGCCGCCCGCCCGCACGTCTCCAGTCCCCACGTCAAAGCCAGGCAGTTCCTCCGAGACATCATCGAAGGTATCCCGCTCGTCTAGTAGCAGGGGTAGCAGTCGCTCTGGGTCTCCCACCACCGGTCCTGCCAAGGACCCTAAACCTGGTGCGTTTGACCGCGCATGGTCCGCCCTGTCGGCAGGTCGACGATCGCTGTCACGGTCATCATCTCCCCATACCAACTCGCCCCCGGTGGACGTGCTTCTCCGCGCATATGACCTGCTTGACGTTTCGCTCAACCACTACATGCCCGACGCCATCGACCCGGATGATCGGAGCGTGCGCGAGAAGTGCCAGAGGGAGATGGACCAGTCTCTGGACGACGTGATGACTCCTTTGGTTGTGCTGATCACGAAGCTCTGTCTCGCGGACGAGGGCTCCCGGAGACGCATGCGCCAATGGATCCTACCGGATGATCTCGATAGGACAAGCCCGCTGGAGGGCAGGGCCGACCTCTTGGGCCGGTTGCTGCGAATGCTTGCGAGCGTCCACCATGCGAAGCTCAAGAACGCGGTCGGGGAGATGCTATATGCCGTATGCGACTCTGATGGTACGTTTTCCCTTCACATTGTATGACGGTTGCTGACAGTTCTGTGCACGTCTCCAGCGGGCACACTCGCATCCTACGTTGGCTATGGCAACGTCGCTGGCTTCTTGTTCAACAAGGGCATCATGAGTGCGCCTCCTCCACCGGCGGGATCTAGCGGCGCCTCCGCTCCCACGACAACGTCGTCGGGTGCCCCGATTAACCCTATCACGGGTGTCGTCGAGAAGCCTGCGCCGCCCATCGAGATGACCGATGAAGAGAAAGAGCGCGAAGCCGAGAAGCTGTTTGTCTTGTTCGATCGCTTGGAGAAGAGCGGTGCCATCCCGAAGGAGTCGAATCCCATTCGTCAGGCCATCCAACAGGGCAAACTCGGTTGAGCTCGTTGCTCCCTGTTTCGTGCCGTATCGTCTTGGAGATTCCGAGGAAGGGAGGAGTTGCTTGTTTGCTTGCTGTTCATACCACCGATGCCGAATCCGACTACCGCTATCCGTAAGATTATTGCCAGGTACGCTGCTGGCCGTATATACCTCTCATCAGTCACATACCGTGTGTTCTGTACATACTCTCGCGACCGCATGCCCCCTCTTGCATCTGCATCTGCCATCTGCACACGCCCCCGACTACTGTAATATTTTATCGTCTAATGTAATGTCTCGCTCTCCGCTAGTTTGCTGCAACGCTTGTATGATCGCTCCATGGACCTCGTTCTATCTATACATCTACTGCCACACGCAGGATCATAACTTCCTCTAGATCATCGAGTTGTGCTTGGACCAGCAATCCTGAAGCAAGTGCCTCATTGCATCGCGACTCACGACGCCGTCTCCGAAGACGTCGGCTGCGCCTCGCCCTCCTGCGCTACCTTCGCTACGGGCACCAGCCACCCCTCCCCGCTCGAGTCCTCGGCCTCCTCCGCAGCGAAAGTGTACTCGCGCACCTCGACGTTGGCCCACGGCTCGTGCGTGTTGTACCCCTTGGTGATGTACCGGAGGCAGTCGCCGTGGCCGACGACGACGATGTGCTGCTCGGGGCGCGCGCGCAGCCACCGGCGGGCCCAGCGCGCACGCGCGGCGATCGCTTCTTCGGTCGCGGCGTAGAACCCGGCTTTGGACGTCCAGTCGGGCGTGAGGGCGGAAAAGTCGAGTCCGGCGAACTCGGGGTCTGCTTCGAGGACTTCGCGGGCCTGGGGACGTCGGCGGTATGGTATGTGATTGTGAGGGTTGGGCGGTGGGAAACGGGAGAGAGGGCATAGGGACGTACGGAGCCGGTGTCGCAGGGGAGGTTGTTCACCTCCTGCAGCTGTGGCAAGATGATGATGGGCTTGCCCTCGGCCTCGAGGCGTTTCCTAAGCTCCTTGTAGCCAATTACCGTGGTGGAGAGAGTACGCCGGAGAGCACTGGTGACGAGGAGCTGGGCTATGGTTTGGACGTTGTCCTTGGTGGCTTGATGCAGTTGCGCGGCTTGCTGGCGGCCGCGGAGGGTGAGCGGTGCGTCGCGGACTGGCGACATGATGAGCTTGTTGCCGATAACTGCCAGAGGCTAGAGGCTAGAGACTAACTCGAGTAGTCATCGTGGACGCTGTGGAAGGTGGTGATTAGTGTCCATGCAAGCTGAGAAGCGGGTGATACATACTTGTGTTCGGCTTCGGCGTGTCTAGTGAGGTATATGTGCTTTTCAGTGGCTTTGTACATGTCTAGGATGGGTATGGGGGTATGCTTGTACGTGCAGATGGCGGTATACGGATAACAAGGTCGTAAGGCATCGATGGGCTCGGGCGGCCCGAGTCGCCGCTCCTACAGTATGACGTCAGCTTCTACCAAACGCTCGGTGCTAGTCGACCACTTACCTCGAAGACTGGGCATCGAGGGAGACCGGGAGAAGAGTAAAAGATGAGTGAGGGCTCTCAGACAAGACGCAAGTCATGTCCAGATGCCCGCCGTCACTTTTGGACCCCATCTGCGGACGACGACGCCAACGCTGATTGGGCCCATGAGCGTGCACAGGAGGATGGCCCATATGGCCATCAAGAACGCCTCGTCGCCCAGCAGCCCAGACGTGCTGGCTTCAGATGACCTGCTGTCCGAGCCCGTTCGGGCAAGCTGAGCGATCAGCAGGCCGATCTCGCCGCGAGAGACCATGGCGACGCCCATGAAGACTGCAGGAGGAATCGAGGCCGCCGTCATTGATGGAACAGAGTAATGGTCTTGGTTCGTACTGCTTGAGCCCATACGTTGTGCCTGGGCGCGCTTCTCGTGACTGTCGTGGTTAGCGGGAGGTATGGCCGTGTGAGGTAGGGCTTCTGTTGCTGGCGGTGGCGCAGTGCGGCGAAGTGGTGTAGTCGCCTTCAAAAGTGAGGAGATAAGTCTCCTAAATCGCACAGGGGGGCTCTTGGCGAAGAAGACTGTTGCCGAGTAGAAGAGGATTGGAAGACCGACGGCGAGTTTGGCGATACACATGAGTATTGAGAAGACGATGCCTCTCCAGAACACAGTCGGGTGCCACAAGTCCAGGAAGGGCTAGTACACGCAATCAGTGCGATGATCACAGGAAGAATATGGCAACTTACTATAGCAAATCCGATACTTGCGAAGAACAGAGGAAGGAAGAAGTAGTTCTGCAGAGGTCCGACCATACGAGCAAATGAGTCCTCGAAGGAGAGCTCGCGCTGCCTGTACTCCAACTCTTCTGAGATAGATGAGTCGTAGGATTCAGACGATGTCGTAGGAATAGGCGGCTCGGAGATGTACGTCAGGATCAAGCCTGCCACGTAGGCACCATAGAGCACGCTAGTTTCGGCATCTGGTTGTGATTGTCAGCCTCGGGACTATCAATGCCAACGCCTGCGACTCACAGTTCGTGATGGCCACCATGGCGCTAACCGTTGCGACCATGAGGAGTAACTTGACTGTGTCCGCGTGTGTCTCCGTCCCCCAGTGTGCCTCTGCCCCGGCCATAGAGAAGGCGCCCCAAGTTTTCCCCGGCCGAGCTGGAGCACACCAACGTTCTCCTATACCGTGGTACCAGAAGAGCGGGCGCAAAATGAAACGCGCTACCATACAACCTACGACGGCGATCAGGACAGACGATAGTAAAGGGCGGACAATGGTCCACGCCAGGTTGCCTTGAACACTGCTGTTGTCCGAGTCGACAGATGCAAGTGCAGGTATGAGGGACGCGATGACGAGGCCGATGACATCGTCTATGATCGCCGCACTGATGAGCACGGTCCCGATGCGCGACTGTTGAAGGGATGGCTCCGCAGAGAGCGTCGGGGCGGATGCGTTCGCACTCTGCGGGCTAACAAATGTGCTGGCGAGGGGAATGGAAGCGTCTGTGCTCGGTCGCTCCGAGCGCGGGGTGCACGCAGGTATCTTCTCAGTCGAACCACTAGACTTTGTGACGCTGTTGAGCGCGGCAAGTGTGGTTCCCAGACTGGTGGAGGACAAGGCTGCACCAGCCGCAAATGCTTCCAGAGGTCGGTATCCGAAGCCGGCGTTCAGCAGTGCGATAGAGAGAGCGATAGGCAGCCCGATACCGGTGAGGGCACAGAATGTGGAGAGGGGTAGGTTGGAGATGAGGATAGGGAGGTTGGTCGACAAGCCGCCTGGTAGTCATACAAAACATCGTCAGTAACGCCCTTATCGACGAGAGGGTCTCGCACCTTCGAAGACGACTAGGATCAGGCCGAGATAACCCAGGGCGGTGAACGTTGACTCCCAGCTTGTGGGGAGCAGACTGGCGAGCGGGGAGCCATAGACAATGCCGAATGCTATTTCGGCCACAATCCCAGCGTATAGAAGGTAGTCTGAGATGACCCTGACGACATTCAGAAGATATATGAACGAGGCGAGGACCAGCAGGTGAACTAGAGACGGCTCCTCGTAAGTCAGTGCGTGAGGCATAATTTCCGACGTGCGACGAATGCGAGAGAAAAAGAAGCTTCGGATGAAGCTCTACCGTTATACGTCGGTGCTGGAGCGACACGAATTAGCGCGTGATCGAGGTGGTTGTATAAGGGAGGCCGTTTCACGAGTCGGACATGGTGAAGTTCGTGGCCAACCCTGCATGGCCCTGGGCGCCTATGAATGATCGTTCCTTCACGACCAGCCACGACGATTTCTTCCAGTCTCAACCCGATGATTCTTGAACCATGAATTTACAGGATGCCGCAAGATATTGATTCGAGACTCCAAAAAGCCATGCCCTCACCTAGCTTCCACTCGAACGACGCGCTACGAATATTTCCGTCATGTTCAGTTTGTACGCATACATACTCATGAGCTTGAAATTGGGCTATCAGATCACTTCTACAGTACAGGAGGCAGAAGACCGGGGTATTTTCGTGTAGCGATGAGCTCCTGGAGACCTTCGTCACCTAGCGACATATAATGCTCGTCCACCTTTGCCCAGAATGCGACATATACATCCTCGTCAGAAGGCTCTGGTGATACGGCCTGGCGATGGGTGCGTTGCATCTCCGGTGTGAGCACTAACTCCGCGAACATGTGGCGCATCAACCTCACAAGCCCCCAGTGACCCTTCCACTTCTCCTGCGGCTGGGGATTACAGCGATCGATGCCTAAGAGGAAGAGTTGCTTCGCATCTACGACTTCACCAACAGATGGTGACATCCACCTTGAGGTCGTCCTGACCTTGTGCGCCACGTTGTCCCTGTCGTATGTGAGGAAGACCCACACGAGGATCCACACGAACGCCTCCAGGTCGTGACGGTAGCGCCGCTCCACGGGATCGCTACCCTTGGCACATAGGAGGTCGATAGCCATGAAGACACGCGTGCCAATGCGCTCCGACCCATCGCCCTTGGACTTGCCGCGAACATGGGCCAGGTCCCAGTCGTTCAGGACGCCACGATACGTCCCGTTGACCATTCGCACCATCGTATTCCCAAGACTGGGGTCGAGGTGGCAGATACCCTCCTGCCAGAGTAGTCGATGTGCTGATACAGCTTATGAGTATATCGCTCGCGGTCAGAACGAGTCAAAGGTGGGACATACTGTGAACTATCTCCAGCCAGCACCTCACGAAGTCTGAAGCCGCCAGGTGGTGAATTGGTTGCAGCATTTCCCACACCGTCAGACGGGGAGCGCAGGAGGCGGACAGGTCGCCGCCGGGGCTCTGGACGAACTCGCGGATCCAACCAGAGTCGTAATCGAGGTTCCGGCCATAGACAAAGGCCGGAAGGTGATCCTTCAAGGGGAACGTCGTCGACAGAGTCACTCCCAATGCCAGTTTGACGATCTCGTCCTCCGTCAAGCGCGCTCGTTCGCAATGGGATATCTTGACGGCCAACATCGAGCTACCGCCCTTCCCCTGGAACACTCGAGTGGAACGTCCGGAGAGCTGGAACGTATGGTGGATGACGGCGCTCCAGTTTACCGTGATATCCGCGGAAAGAGGGCTCGCGCCAGGAAGGAGGGTGAACTCGTCTCGAGGAGCGTTGTCCGGGAAGCTCTCCGGAATGCCCCAATCAATCGCGTTGAAGCGCTGCATGGCCAACAGGACGAGGAGGAAGTAGGGTGCGTTGCGCACGATGCTGATACCGGTAGACCGTATCACGCCTTGACGGTCGCACCAGAAAAGCCACAGAACATCGTCTAGAGCGGAGTTCATTCAGACAACTTCGAACGCGGGCATGTCATTGTGAGCGAGACGCACCTCGAATAAGCATGTCAATATGATGAGTTACGCACGGCAGACAAGCAAGACGCTCTGCAGCGCACATAACGAGTTGAGCATCAGGGTACATCCGGAGCGAATCAGCGCACAGCTCCATCTCTGATTTGTCGGAGGTAATAACTTCAGTGGGTGGTAGCGGCTCTGCGCAGTTGTGGATGAGTGGCGCATTGTGCTGGTAAGAACAACAAAAAGAATACCGAGGCCCGGTGGCATTTGGGCGAGCAATCCGAGTACCTTGTCTGCGAGTGTCGTATCCCTCAGCAGATCGCTTTGGTATGGTCCATACTCATCCAAGGTGTCGTCCATGAGCGCAGTGTCCCTGTACGGTTCACACTCACGCAGAGTATCGTCCACGAGGTATCCTTCTGGCAGCTGCGTCTTAATGGCTGCTGACATCCTCTTGAATTGGCAGACGCATTTGACGTGGGGCCATGAGAGACTGGTCTCGATCGGCTCTATCAAGTGCCTGTTGTTCCTCTTCGCGCGCGCATAATGACCGGAGACGTCGGAGGGTGAGGCAAAAACAACATGGGGGGAGCGTCTGCAATCGCGATCTGCATGTCGGGAGACGATCTGCTTGGGGTGGTGTCTCAGCGCCACGAGGGACTCCTGCAGCGGAGGTGGTTCCCGGAGCAGAGCCTTGCCGTTGGTATCGACGGGGTTAAGAGCATGGAGCGCTTGGAGTGCGTGATTCACGAGTTCGACAAAGGGCTTGTACCGCTGGTTTTCGTGTGTGGTCTTTTTGCAGCTAGATTGAAATCAGACTAAGCCAATCGATACGACAGGCAGCTAAACAGGAGACGTACTATGTGTTCAGGTGCTTCCGAAAGGTTTCACCGTTCGCGATGGACGTAACGGCCTGAAGGCACGGCTTGAAGGCGAGATCGGCGGCTCCACGGTCACCGGGGCCAGCTCCTCCTTCCGGGTCACCGGGGCGGTCGAGAAGGCAGAGGGACAGGAGATAGCGAGCAACTTGAGGGTATGGATGGACCTCCTGGCGACGAAGATCTCTGGCCAACCAATGCGGAACTGCTTGCTGTCTGGAATGTGTTTTGAGCACACGTACATACACGTACAGTACAGGTACTTACGCAGGCTCGGCATCCAGCATAAACTCGGCACTCCTATCGTTGATGGGTGTAGCAAGGCGTTCGGTTGGTCGGGGATACATACTTGACTTTGCGTAGTTCTAACCTCCGTAGCCGACCATGATAGGCATGTGTTATGGTCGATCTATTTCGTACTTATGATGCGTGGTCCGAGAACAAGCTTGAAGTATGTAGAGGAAATGTGACGCCGGAAGTTAGTGCTGTTCGGATATTGCCGTGGCCTGACATTGGTCATCACCACGACAGAAGCGCCTGTGCGCCAGTGGATACTCAAATAAACGCTCAGCCATTTCACTGATGGCACTGTGGGCGAAGCGCGAAATTGTAATAAAGTGAGTCTCACCAGGTCTCACCACGGCTCTCACGATACTACCGATCAGTATGTAGCATGCCTGCAGATAAGGTTGACCGTTGAGCAGGTTTGAGCGCATAATGGTCAGCATAGCCTTCATTCAGATTACGCGCAAGCCCCGGAACTCCGGAAGCAGGGGCCCAACTTCAACGATATCCGCGGTCCCCGGCGTATCAAGGAGCTTTGCCCCGGACGTCCAAGCTCAAGCTCTAGCTATAAGATCAGACATTGTGTTCGCAGGTGAGTCCCCTTTTCGAATACGGCGCGGAGAGTTTGACATGCCCTATAGCAACGCTCCCAGAGTCGACGACGTCCCGCTCATTGATAAAGACAGAGCAAGATCGACCACATGGGCAGACGGGCCTCCGAAAGTAGAAGCCTTGCGATACAGTCAGTCCTCAGGAGATTTTTCCACTGCAAGCAATGCTTATTCGCCTCCAACACAGGTGACATACCCCGAGCCGTAGACAGCACCCATCGTTCGTTCCTGCACGACTCCCTTATGGGATATTACCGAGTATACTATGGTTTATCAGTCTCTTCGGAACGATGGTGCACTCACTTTGAGTTTCCTTATTTAGGATGCTGACCGCTCACGGGCATATGAGGCGACAAGATGTATATAGCCTTGGGCAGCCACGGTCGGCCACGGAGATGCTGTTATGTTCTAGTATGTTTGAATTCGTTCGATGGATGCAGCACTATACTGAACGATTGTCAGCGGTGTCCCTGGAAACAATAAGACCGGCCCGTTTCTGCCATGGATCTTGCCTCTATTTAGAGCTGCTGAGCCTGCGGAGTTGCAGAAGGTCTGCAACATTCACGGTCACTTATCCCAGCCTAAGCTTTGACACGTGCGTATTGGTGCACAGAGGAAAACGGAGTTCATTGAGAAGGTCAAGGCGATGATCCAAGATGCGTTCGGGGAGCATGTTGAGGATATGCTGGAAGTCCAGGGGCTTGCAACTGCCCCGGAGAAGCAGGGACGTGAGTATGCGACGGCGCTGATGAAGATTGTCACAGACATGGTAAGGCGCAAAAGCTCCATCGATCTTACACGATACTCACAGCACTACCGCTTCTTGCAGGCAGATGCGCAGGGGCGTGAGACGTTTGTGATTACTGCCGATGCGTATGGGTTCTACGAGACACTGGGATTCAAGGTGGTCCGACAAGAGTTGCTTGGGGTGGACAATCCTAAATGGCAGGGTGCCCCAGTGACTCTCTATATTGTGAGTTCAGAGCGCAATGCTCCTTTCCCTTTGACGGCAACTACTCACGTTTTGTCTTGCGCCCATAGATGCTGAGAAAGCAGTTTGGATTGAAGTGAACGCCGGTAATACTCCCAATATGCCGTTGTGAATAGATACGGGGTACCGAAACCGGATACCCTCAATTATGCACATCAGGACAGAAAGGCAGCGTTGCAAATCCCGTCAATTCTACGGGCAGGCCAGGGCTTCATGTACTTATGGTCTTGGTTTCGAACGCCTCGGCGAGGAGCGTGGCATGACCTTGATTTGTCTTCTAGAAGTCCCGGAGATCACGCAATCACTTCAATCAAAGTGCCTGGTGGGAGCAATTTGGTATTGCGGGGCGCTCTGCCGTGTCCTAAAGCACCCTATGGACAAGTGAGGGTCGCGGAGCCGCGCGGTAGAGAGCATGGCTCCCTACGACCACGACGAAGAGAAGGTGGCCCTCCTGGGCGGCAGTTCCACGTCCTACGCAAGTGTCGAAACGTTGAACAGCGAAATCACAGTGAAGCCATTGCGATATTGTAAGCTTGATCTATGCGTACAGTGACTGGGTGTTGCGGACTTACTCTCTCTATGTCGCATGGGAACGAACACAGCCGAGATACCTCAAGCAGTCAGCAATACCTACACCGCAACTCGCGCTGAGTCTCTAAGTCGCTACCTAGATGTGGGTACACCTTTTCCCCTACCGAACGGAGTGTGCACTGAATTGCATTCACGGTTATGATACTGATAGGATGGCAACCACACGCCATTCGGGGTGTGGCACAAGAAGCTCCTAATTGCATTGAACTACACGGAAAGGATCCATCGGGGTCGCGTACTTACAGTCGACCATGGCGACTCAACGATTTCATTGTGCGTACCAGAGCCGTCGTTCGTGTTCTTCAGTCGTGTTGACTGTGGAAAATTGTCTGTAGTATTGAACCTGGCGAGCCGAGAACTGGACCATTGCTGCGCTGGATCATCTCACTGTTGAAATCAGGCAAAAAATCTGCCGAGATGCGCAAGGTTCGTTCATCATCGAGATTCGCGTCAGCGTCACTGGTTGAGAGAACTTTCCAATTCTTCTTCCCCGTAGAGAGAAGCCGAGATTGCGACCAAGCTCGAGACCATGATCAAGTCAGCGCTGGGGGACAGACGCGCCTCTATGATGGTGCTCAGTGGTCTAGCGACCGCTCCTGCGAAGCAGGGTCGTGGCTATGCTACCGCCCTCGTGAAGACTCTCAACGACAAGGTGAGATCTCCTTCTATTTTTCCCTTGTATGCTCATGCTCAGCGTTTAGGCGGACGCGCTGGGTTGCGCGGTTTGGTTGATCACGGATGACGCGAAGTGGTTCTATGAAGACCTTGGCTACGTGCTCGTTGCGGAGGACTGGGCAGGTGTCGACAACCCGAAGTGGAAGGGCGGCCCGGTGCCTCTTCGTATCGTGAGTGATCCAAGTGGCCCACATCGAGAGTCACACAGTTCTGACTTTTCATGCCAGATGGTGAGAGAGTGCAAGTCCGTGGACGTGCAAATGGGATGTGGGGAGGCTTACGCACGGTCTTCTGGCGAGCGCATGAAAGGGTCAGCACCGCTCAATTGGTGAGAGACATTGGTCCTAACACCTTGCAGCCTGAGGATGATCAGGGTAGGTAGAAGAGAGATAGTACAGCAGTGACAGTGAGGACTACTGTCGCGCGAACAGCTCTCTATGGGGGGTGTGGGGTCTGGTACGCTCCTTGCGTCTTGCACGAACCGTGCTTGCCAAAGTCCTCGCAATGCAGATCGAAATGCAGAACATGACATCGCAGGCCACTACCAATGTACCAGGTCGATTGGAGACCACGCGGGCCGCAGCAGATCTAGAGAGCGACCGCCTGAGATGATGGCGTCCTACATAGGATGTTACTGGGCACGCAGCAGCGCTCCGGACGCGGGTTACTGATCGCAGTTCCCCAGGTACCTTTCATCGGTCCGCGTGGCCCGGAGACTCGGTATTGATGCATCTGATGTGGATTGTATGGTGGCTTCGCTGCTGTAAATATTCGCGCTGCGGTGCTGCTGCTGTCAATTCCCCTTATCTCCACGGTACCCGTAAGCTGCGGGGCGCTCGAAAGCTCTTCTTAAGTCCATATGACCACCTGGGTCGGCCGCGCTGCTGTCAAGGAGCCCTAGCAGAGAGCATATGATGGCTTCCTACTACCACGAGGAGAAAGCGGCCCTCTTAGGCGGCGGGCGCCCTGCGAGCCTGACATACGGGAGGTTCGAAACGCTGGAGGGCGAGATCGAGGTGAAGCCACTGCGGTACTGTAAGTCCCGTATACACTCGCACCTCTGAAACATCGACTGACTAGCAGTTCGGACGGCACGGACGTGCGCACAGCTGACATACCTCGAGCAGTCCGTTGCACATATGCGGCAACCCGCGTTGAGTCCGTATCGCGTTATTTCGATGTCGGTCCATCTTCTGTCCCCAGAGTGTATAATTGACTGACATGCGAGCAGGATGCCGACCGCGGACCATTGAAGTTGCCTCAGATGCTCTTCGTTACATTGAGTTTTGTTGACAATGTGCGTCTCGGTCGTGCAGTTACCATCAACCATGGCGACTCCGTCTTGTCGTAGTGCGTGTTGCATACTTATAGGGTTTTCCGGCTGTAAAGTTATTCGGGCTAACCGTGACATACTGCCATCCGTAGCCGCGAACCTGGAGATGCGAGAGCCGGACCGCTGCTGTCATGGGTCTTAAAGTTACCGTTCTTCGATCGGGTCAAGTCTTCAGAGTTGCGTAAGGTGCGCGCGCTTTTGCCGATGAAATTCAGCTACGTCTGTTTATAATTTCTCCTGTGACCGTGTAGAGAGAGATTGAGGTTGGCACCAAGCTGAGGGCGATGATCAAGTCGGCGCTGGGAGATAGGGTCAGCGAGATGATGGAGCTCAGTGGCCTGGCAACTGCGCCTGCGAAGCAAGGACGAGGATACGCCACTGCCCTCGTGAAGTATCTTAACGACATGGTAAGACCTCTCTAGTGTCTTGCTTCATGTACGCGCATCGTGTACTCACAAGTGCTGTCTTTCGTTTGCGATAGGCGGACGCGCGTGGCCGCGCGGTTTGGGTGTTCACAGACGACGCAAAGTGGTTCTACGAGGAACTTGGCTACGTGCTGGTCGCGGAGGACTGGGCGGGGGTCGATAACCCGAAGTGGAACGGTGACCCTGTGCCTCTTCGTGTCGTAAGTGATAAGGACCGGAAGCGTGAGACTTATGTGTGCGTTGCTGACTCACTGTTTGCTAGATGTTGAGGGAGCCCAAGCCGAGGGACTTAGTCGACGTCGCTGAGAAGGGGTTGGTCACGTACTAGGCGTAAGCTACTAGTAGTACACATGGTCCAATATGCCGAGTGACACCGTAGAGCTCCGAGTGGTGTCGTTGTAGCAGCATCATCTTTTTGTGTTGGAAAGCATTGAGTTCAATCTGTACTCAGGTCGAAAGTGCCGTCATAGCAGAGGTTAAGAAGGAGACCTGTAAGTGGCTCAGACAAGCGCCGAAAGCTCCTACACCTCTCCTTCTTCGATCATGCAGTCATTTCACTATCCACACCTACCATCTGAATACGCTACAGTACATGTAGCATTGTACACAAACGTCACGAACTCTGCAGAGATTCGAGGTCGGATCGTCCGTGCAGCGCAGCTCGAAGGGCCCGACGGCGAGACCGAGCGCGAAGCCGTTAACTTCGCGTTCCTGGATGCCCGTCTGGTAGGTGAAAGGATGCTCACAAGCAGTACAGGTACATACTGAACGGTGCATTATTGCTTGTAGATATGCAGTCCGTTACATCTGCAGACTGCCGTATATCAGGCGATCCTTGCGCAGGTGCAAGGATCCATCAGGACAAAGACCGTCCACTCCGAGATCTTATGGGCTCTCAACCCCACCAACAATGTATGTTCAATACATACTGCTGCTGAGTTACACTGACATTTTATCAGATCACAGAGGCAATCCGACGATACGGCGTGGCAGACACCACGACCGCACTGATCGTCGTACGGATCTGCTCTCCAGAGCTGAATGACGTCGAAAAGCGCATGAGTGCTGTCGTCTCAGGCACACTATCTTCCCTGGACGCGCTGGTCGATATAACGGACTGGGCAAGCGTGAAGAAGGTATACAGCATGGCTCTGCCGATCGTGGATATGGCTGATTTCGGGTCGACCTTGCAGTACTGCAAACTGAACGGGGAGCCTGCACTGAAGGCGGTAGCGAAAGACCCCGCAAAGGAACGCCTCTTGGTCGAGGAGATCGTAACGAGCTCTGTTGCGATGAAAAGCGTCATGGCATAGATATGGATGGAAGAAGTTGCGGCCGGTCGCCGAGGAAGTGCTGACAAGTAACCTCCGACACGTCCTGGTACCAGTGTACTGTAGTCAGACTTCCCGAGAAGTGTAACGTAGTGTACGACATTATTAGATGCCTTGACATCGTGGTTGTCCAGTGCGAGTTCTCTGTGAACGAGTTCAGTGCGTCGCCTAGATCTGTCAGTGCCGAGCCTCGACTGGCCCGGTCCGAGCTGCCCAAGTACGCGGGCACCCTAGGGTTAGGAGTCCAATGTCTACCTGCACACTATCCGCCACTGTGTCTCGGGCACTCGCCTCGTCCTCTCGACGTTCTCTGTCTTTGCGCCATGCCAAGACAGTCCCAAGGACAATACCACGCGCCGCACTCGCCAGCTCGTCGCGGAGGGCGTACTCACAGGACCCGTCAAACCCGCTTCAGCAGACATCCACGGGCTCTCGGGACAAGTCGACAGTAGGGGTACGTCCGGGAGATATTCCGAAGGGGATGTGGATGTAACTCGAGTGTTGTAGGTCTTCACGCCAAAGGCTGCGGCTTTGTTCGTTGCAACGGGTGTCGCGCTGTTCTTCTACTTCCGGAGTGAGAAGGAGAAGCTGCTCGAGCAGAAACGTGCGTGTCCTTTCGTCCTCTTCCTCTCTTTCTTCCGCTCAACATGACACGCCCCTGCATGTGTGATTTTGTACCGCGTTTGGTGATTATCGACAACACGCAGGCAAAGAACGGGAGGACCAGGTAGTCGGCAGACCGCAAGTCGGCGGACCCTTCAGCCTCACGACGCACGAGGGCAAGCCATTCACAGAAAAGAACCTCCTGGGCAAATGGAGCCTCATCTACTTTGGCTTCACTAACTGCCCCGACATTTGTCCCGAGGAGCTTGACAAGATGAGCGCTGCTGTCGACAAGCTCGGTGCGTCCTGTACCCTGGCTCCCTCTCATACTGCCGTATTGATACGTCCCGACTGCACTCCTCGTTACACACGAACACACATCCATACAGACAAGGAGTACGGCCCCATCGTGCAGCCCATCTTCATTTCCGTTGATCCCGCGCGGGACACCGTCCCCCAAGTCGCGCGCTACGTGCGCGAGTTCCACCCGAGGCTCGTCGGGCTCACGGGCGACTACGCGACGCTCAAGGCGACGTGCAAGGCCTACCGGGTGTACTTCTCAACGCCCCCGAACGCAAAGGCGGATGATGACTACCTGGTCGACCACTCGATCTTCTTCTACTTCATGGACCCCAATGGGCAGTTCGTGGATGCGTTTGGGAAGTCGAGTAGCGAGGCGGACGTGGTGGAGAGAGTGAAGAAGGAGATCACGAGGTGGGAGGAGGAGACGGGGAGGAAGGTGTGATGTGTCGCTGGTACGTGCAGGGAGAGATAGGGAGAGTACATTACGTGCATGTCGCGGACGCCGTTCCACACTAGTAATCCACCCAACTCAAGACACTCACACGGGAAAGATTGTTCTGGCCTACGCGGAAGCACTTCACACTGTTTGCGACGAAAGCAGAATGCGATAGGGATTCTAGTATATCACTCCTCTTCGGCAGCGGCAAGCTTGCGCTTCGAGAGCTCCTTCATCCGGCGCATGTAGCTGTGGGCCATCAGTACTCACATAAGGGGCACTAGGCACGATGGGACTCACTCCTCGTACTGGCACCTAGTACAGTAACCTTCAGGAACGAATTCAAAAGTAAAACATGGGACAGTGCTTACTTCTCGTACGCATGCCTCTCGTTCTCGCACTCCCAAGGAAGGTACAGCTTGTCTTTCCGGCAGACATTGAGAGGAATGAGTAGTCTATAGTCCGCGCATCCGACCAGTTATTGATGTTTGAGGCGCGTCCAGGACCATATGGGGGCAATCGGGTTGGAATAGTTGCAGGCAGGTTGCAGGTTAAGTATTTCGTGTACGATGCAGGACAGAACAGGGGAACGCACGCAGAACACTGATCCCTCCAGCCAAGAGGCACCTTGGCGGCCTTGAGCTCTGTCTGAGATGCCGTTGTTGAGGAGGTCATGGTCGTGGATGAACGTCGTGGTCGCCGTCACTCGACGCTTCCGACTGTTCGCCCGACAGGCGTCTACGCAGGTACGACTGAGGTTAGGGTTCGAGGACAACTGTAGGATCCAGAGCGCGCGAGCATGGCGCCTTGCACGACTCGGTAGACAAGGGGAAGGAACTGCAATGGGGGATGATGTACATTATATTCCGATGAAAGATGACGACGACTGCTATCAAGGAAGAAAGTCATGGATGGACACTACAAGAAGTCACCGTCATTTCTTCTGCTGGTCCTTCATACTCATCTCGATCGCTCGCTTGATCGCATCCTCCTCGCTCTCTTCCTCCCCACCGTGTTCGCCCATCTCCACGTCCTGCTGCTCCGACATGGCCAGCGCTCGAGCCAGCATCGCGTCCTCGTCCTCCTCGTCCTCTTCCGGCACAGCGGGCGCTGCTGCGGATGCTGGTGTAGGGGGAACAACGGGCGCGGCAGCAGGTGCGGGTGAAATGACAGGTGCCGATGGAGCTGCTGCTGCTGCTGCCGAGGACGAAGATGAAGCCCCGCCCGCTGGTTGTGCAGAGGCCTGCGCAGCTGCGGCTTGGCGGGCTTGTTCTTCCTCCATAGACATGCGCAGTGCCTGCAAATTGCGTGGTGTACAGTCAGAAGACGAAGAAAATTCTGCACTCAGGCAGGAAGAAGGATGACGCACCATTGCAAGTTCCGGGTCGAGGCTGGGGTCAACGCCGAATTCGAACCCGCCGGCGCCACCACTGGGACCGGCCGCGTCACCCATAGCTTCTTCTGGAATGCCGCGGTCACCAGCAAGGATGGGAGACGTAAGAACCATGTCGGAGAGTAGATGCGTGCCTGGTGGTACGGAGAGGTAATGTCTACCAGTGTGAATGAAGGTCAGTTACGGTGAGTAAGAAGCTTCATTGCGTTACTAAGAGCGTACGAGTTGTCTCCAGTGTTGACATTCTCAATGAAGGTCTTGACAATACTCCGCTCCCCCTCCTCTATGCCATCGCCAAACACGATGAAGTCGACGGCGACGTTGTTCTTCTTGAGGCGCTTGGCGAGCTTGACCATGAACTTCTCGTCCGCGGCCTGGTCCTCAAGCGGGGAGCCGACGAAGACGACAATACGCTGGCGGAGATTCTTGTTGGATCGGTGCTTGAGTGCAAGGAGGGCCTTCTCGATGGCATTGGGGATGTTGCAGGACCCGCCGAGCTTGTCCTCCGCGGAGTTGATGGCGCCGAGTATTGAGCCGATCTCCTTGGTGTTTGTTACGAGTACTTCTGGACTGCATCTCGTGTGAGCGTGTGGTTAAGCTGCTAACATGCTATGGTACACACCCCTTGCCGGCCATGGTCATGAAACCGACAGTGTTCTCTGGGTTGGAGTCCACCTTTGTCTGGAAGAGGGTGGTGACGGCGTCTGCCTGTGCGCGGAATCTGTTTGGGTGATAGTCGCCATTGCGCATGTACTCGGAGTTGTCAACGACGATGATAGTGGCTTCGAGAGGCATGGTGGGTAAGCAGTCGAAGAGGTCGCGGTGCACTCAGACGCGTCAGCGCAGACGCGTCCAGATGGGCGTCTCTGGGTAGATCACGTGATCCTCAGACACTGAATGGGAGGCTGAGCTTGGCACACACGCTCACACCGCGCGCAGATGGGACTAACCACACGGAAGACACGGACACGGCTGCGATGCGGTCGCCTGCGCTGGCCAAGACGGCGCGGATGCGGGGAGGAGGAGAAAGGGAAGCGCCGGGTGGCCTGGGCCTGCCCTGAAGCCATCGCGATAAGGGAGGGCGAATCAAGAGGGCATCGCAGGCGCTGTCCGCCCTTTGCCCAAGCCCCTCACGACTCTCCGCTCTTGTCATCGTCTCTCTCGCTCTCGAGCACACCAAGGTCAGTGTCCGGAACTCTTGTCCGCAGCGAGCTCGACTGCTCACTCATCTTCCTCCGTCGGCGCCCCGGCATCGCTCTGACTCGCTGCGCTTGCACCGCCTCGCCCGCTGCTGCATATATCATCTCCCCGACAGCCATCTCTTCTTCACCTTTCTCTTTCACGAACTAGCACGACAACATGGAGGACGAGGTAGCTGCGCTCGTAAGTCGCTCTCTTCTGTCCATATATCTCGAGCAGCGACCCTGAGCGGGTCCATCTAGGTTATCGACAATGGTTCCGGCATGTGCAAGGCTGGCTGTGAGTAATCAAGCTCTCTCTCCTGTCGTACGCGTGCTCATAACCCCCTTTCCAGTCGCTGGTAAGATTAGTATTCTGTGTACGCGCAGTGCTGCGTTCTGAACGCGTCCTAGGTGACGATGCCCCCCGTGCCGTGTTCCCGTAAGTGTACACTTACCCCTTGATTGCTATTAATGGTCCTGATCCGCCCTTCCTCAGTTCGATCGTCGGTCGTCCCCGGCACCAGGGTGTCATGGTCGGTATGGGTCAAAAGGACTCCTACGTCGGGTACGTAGTGTCGACTGCTCTCCATACTCTTGCAATTGACAATCTGCGACAGTGATGAGGCCCAGTCCAAGCGTGGTGTCTTGACCCTCAAGTACCCCATCGAGCACGGTATTGTCACCAACTGGGATGATATGGAGAAGATCTGGCACCACACCTTCTACAACGAGCTCCGTGTCGCCCCCGAGGAGCACCCCGTCCTCCTCACTGAAGCCCCTCTCAACCCCAAGGCCAACCGTGAGAAGATGACTCAGATCATGTTTGAGACTTTCAACGCACCTGCCTTCTACGTCGCTATCCAGGCCGTTCTCTCGCTGTACGCCTCCGGTCGTACCACGGGTATCGTCCTCGACTCCGGTGATGGTGTCACCCACACGGTCCCGATCTACGAGGGTTTCTCGCTCCCCCACGCCATCCTCCGTATCGATCTTGCCGGCCGTGACCTCACCGAGTTCCTCATCAAGAACTTGATGGAGCGTGGCTACCCCTTCCACACCACCGCCGAGCGTGAAATCGTCCGCGACATCAAGGAGAAGCTCTGCTACGTCGCGCTCGACTTTGAGCAGGAGCTCCAGACCGCCGCTCACTCTTCTGCCCTCGAGAAGAGCTACGAGCTTCCCGACGGTCAGGTTATCACCATCGGTAACGAGCGGTACGTCCACTTGCAGGCTATGAACACTGTTCCTGGTTCTGATTCGCCGCCCAATTACACAGGTTCCGTGCTCCTGAGGCGCTCTTCCAGCCCGCTTTCCTCGGTCTTGAGGCTGCTGGTATCCACGAGACGACGTGCGTATCCTCCCATCTGCTAGTGGTCTCTTATGATGCTGACACAGACTATCAGGTACAACTCCATCTACAAGTGCGATCTCGATATCCGTCGTGACCTCTACGGCAACATCGTCCTCTCTGGTGGTACCACGATGTTCCCGGGTATCGCGGACCGTATGCAGAAGGAGCTCACCGCTCTTGCACCTTCAAGTATGAAGGTAAGTTTCATTGGCATTTCAGCTCGGGTCCGTGGATGCGATGACTGATCGACACGTCCCTTACAGGTCAAGATCGTTGCTCCTCCTGAGCGGAAGTACTCCGTCTGGATCGGTGGTTCCATTCTCGCTTCGCTCTCCACGTTCCAGAACCTCTGGTGCTCGAAGCAGGAGTACGACGAGTCCGGCCCCGGTATCGTCCACCGCAAGTGCTTCTAAGCGACGACGACGACGATGGGAAAAACGAAGAAGGTGCTCACGCTTCTTGCGATGTAGTAGACTCACCCTACCGTACGCTACCGATCCTTTGTTTGCCCACTTTTATCCCTATCGCATACGCTCTTCTTCCTTACCTCTGTCCGCCGCCGGGCGGGAATACCTTCTTTGCGCCGTGGCGATGATGGGGTGCGCTTGTATTATGACGGAACTTGGGACGTGTGAATGACAAATGAATGATTTCTATACTATCATCCTATTGTGTGAGTGGCCAAGTACCGACGAAGTGGTATGCCCTAAGTCCTGACCGGATCTGGCTAGGGAGTCCATCCCATGTAAGGATTCCGAAACTGCGTGCTATACTTCCTACTAAGAGCAAAGTAACAGTCCAAGGGACCCCTAGAGAGCCCCGAAGATGGTCACGATCGCATGGTTACTATCTCCCGCCGGAAAGGTGAGATTGGCGAGCAAGAAGCGGTCGTTCAACACGCTGTACGTCTCCGAGTCGGTCTCCAGATGGCTGGTGAAACTCTTTCTTCAGCATCATGTTCGCGACTCAAAATCCGATCGCAGTACTCACACGTAAGTCATATCCGACGCGAACAGTTTCCTGCAGACAAGCCAGTGTGTAAGGTGACACCAGGGGCATTGAGACAGAAGCATAACTCACCCTACCCCTTCGGCCCGCAGGTAAGCCAGCTTCTGGTCCGCTTCCCAGCGCAGGTTAAGGATCGCTTGTGGGTAGAATGCTCCTGAACTGGCGATGATCCCAGTGTCTGCCGAGCCTGGAAGCAAGGTCGCCACGAGTTTGCCAGACGGGTCGGTGATGTTGCCTCTGTCAGGGCGGACGTGACGCCAGTGAGCATGATACTGTGGTACGCGGATTTGTGACCCAAGTGTGTCGCGTGTTACCACTCACCCGCTGAGAGGAGCATAGACACGGGTGCCGAACGTGCTGTTGCTGATCGTGCCAAAGTCTCCGATTTCGAGGCGGCCGACGAGGAGCGTCTCGAATTGGGGTGGGGTGGCTGCAGTGATCTGCGCGGCTGCTGGCACGGCGAGGAAGGCTGCGACGAGGGACGAGAGGAGGGCGAGCGGCGTGCGCATTGTGCTATGTGGGGGCTTGAAACTGAAGCTGAGGAGGTAGTGCTGTCCGAGTCTGAAATGTCTGTCTCAGTCTGCTACCGCGACTGCGTCCTTTATATCCGTCTGAGAGCGGCTGCATGCTGGCTGGTAGCGCGCGGCGACCCCGCTTGGTTCACTGGCTGCGGATCGTACGTGGATCACCCAAGAGGCGTACGAGTCTTGCGCTGCGGCGCTGCCCGCGTTGGTCATCCTGGACGTTGCCAGAGATGACGAGGTCTCCGGCATTGGAATGCTGCCATCAACTTGGAAGCGGATGCCGTAGCACTGACCTGGAAGCAGTGTCAGCCATGGCATACCGTTGATTTAGGCTAACCTCAATGACTCACCGCGCGGTTCCACAAGACCGTTGTCCGATGCTTTCGGCGATATAGAGAGATGCTAGCGGCGAGTGTGAGACGTGTCTTGAGTTTCCTACCAAGTAGCTGACAGGACATTGTTTGCTTTGTTCGCTTGAAGACCCTCAAGGGGTGACCGGAGAACTACGTGCCGATCCGACCGGCTCTTGAAAGCTTGAACGTTTGAGCTCTCCTCGGAGGTCTCAAGCGGATCATACTGCAATGGCCGGTCGGTCAATAACCTCAAGGGGATACAGAAGAGTCTGCACGTACTTTAACAGCATTACAGAGGGTGGACGCAAGACCACTGATTTGCAGATATCGCACCACCACCAACACAGAGCTGAAGAAACTGTCCCCTCGTTTGAAAAGTAAACTACTACAAGGCCGGCCTTTGTCCCCTCTCGCCATCCTCTCGCACCCGTCAAACCGTCCCGCAGTCCTACAACCTATACCACCCAGCGCTCATAGGCTGTTGGGGTTCCACGGACCCGCATCGCTCATGGAGCAGCCGCCAGGGCACTGGCACTTGCCGCCAAACTCCTTCGGCAGGTTCTCCTCGGGGACCTGGTCGAGGAGCTTGGGGAGGTACTTGTCCTTCCCGCCCAGGATCTCGATCTTGGCGACGGTCGCGGGGTCGAGCCAGGGCTTGATGATGTTCCAGGTGCCGGAGAAGGCCCAGGGGGCGTTGATGATGTAGAACTTGCCCATCGTCTCGGGGTAGCGGTCCTGGCCGATGCGCGACGCCTGGAGGACGTAGTCCCGGACCTTGAAGAAGGACATGAGCGAGACGTTGTACAGGTCGAGGATCGTGCACGACGTCTCGACCGGGTACCCGACCATCTTCGAGCACGCGGGGAGCCGCTCGTGCAGAAACTTCTCGTATTCGTAGACGAGCCGCTTCAGCTGACGGTCCGGGTCGGTGATCTTGTACAGCGCATTGACGTCGAGAAGGCCGAGACGCTCGACGTAGAGTGGGCGGCCCTCCTGTGGACGTGATGGGGTGATGAGCAGGCGCGTGTGCGTGTGTGGGATAAAGGGTGAAGGCGAGGGACAGGTGAGTGAGGAGCGCGGGAGGACGATGCGGCGCAGGAGTGGATAGCATTGTGGAACGGAGAGAGTGCGTCAGTCAGCACGCGGAAGAAGAAGCGCAGAGCAGGCAAAAATACTCACCTTGTCGGTTTTATGGTAGTACTGGGGGTAGTACTTGTCCACGAGGGCCTTCTCCTTGAAGTCAAAGTTCCTGCACGAAGAGGAGGGCGGACATTGTAAGCACGATATCGCGGAGGGGAGGGCGGGGCGGGGCGAAGGGGACGAATATGAACGTATGGCGCGCGGACACTCACTTCATCAAGTCGTCTATGCCGAAGTCGATCCGCCATTGCTCGCAGTCAAGCAGCATGACCTTTGCTGCTTCGACATCGAACTTGCGTGCGCGCAAAAACCTGCAGAAAGGAACGAGACAGTCAGCACTCTAGGTTATAGACCTCCCACGGCTTGCAGCCACGCTAGCCGACCGCACGCGCCACGACACGTCGATGGCAGGGCAGACGGGAAGCACAGCGAGGACGAGTGGGACTACAGACGCACCTGAGGAGCGTAGCATCATCGTGGCGCTCGGGGACGAACTTGCCTGCGTCCTGGACCTCCTTCCTCAGCTGGTCGAGGGCCTTCTGCTGCTCGGGGGTGAGGTTGCCCAGCCGCCCCGGGGGAGGCTTGTAGTTCGGGTTGGTCACGCCCGGGGGCAGCTGGCTCACGCTCTGCTCGGTGCTCATCGTCGTGGTGCTAGGTGGAGGCGTGTGGGGCGTTTATCGTGGGGGAGATCGTGTATTTGTACCGTCTACTTGCTCTGGTTTGCGCTGTATATTGTAGGGTCGTGTACGGGGTATTGTGAGCAAAGGGTGTGCTGGCGCAGGCTGGGATGGCGAGGAGTGGGGAGGAAGGGGAGATGATGAGGCAGAGGAGAGGGCTCTAAATGGAAATGATCATCTTTAGCCACTGGCGCTCCCCCATACTGTGACTGACACGCGGGATCTCCGCTTTGCGCATCCTCAGACAGCGACGAGATACGACGTGGCGAGGGCGCGACGGATGGGCACGGCCTTGCGATGTTCAATGCAACGCACGACGGGCGCAACGAGCTGGTACTGCTACAAACACATTTTGATTACTGGTGTACAGAGCCCGGGATCGCAAGTTGAGTCGCGATATGCGCCGGGCCCATCTACTCGGGGTGTGTTGAATACAACTATGGGCGGCGCAGTAGCCAGCAGGGTGGGCGCGCGTATCGTACTATATATCGGCGCGCTATGGTCGTCGCCAGCTGTTCGTGTCGTGTGCGTGAATGTGGGTAGGGGATGATGATGTGGGAGAAGGGGGAGATGGGGCAGTGTGCGTGGGGAAGGGAAAGAGGAAGGTGGGATTTATGCAGTTGGATGCGTGCAGGTTGAAGTGCAGTGGTAGTGAGCAGAGAAAGAGTGGCAGAGATGTACAAGACGTCAATCAAATCCGACAGTACCCAAACAAAGATCGAATAAAGAGGGCGTATAGCAGGTGTATTTCGAGCAATCAGCACGGAAGCAAGGTCTTTAGATGATGTCCCAGAGGTCCTCCAGCGCGCAACAGAACTACACGTCCTTGTGTCAATATCTCGTGTACAACACACATGTCACTGCTGCTCACCTTGCCGCACGCTACCGACGCACTCAAGGGGTATTCGCTGATAGCAATCTTCTCGTCCACAATACCGTCTGCAAAGTCGTCCTTTCCACGGGCCATCGCACCGACAAACACCGCGATGTTGTGTGTCTCCGGTAACGTGGGCAGATACTTGGACAGCTTTACTGTCTGCGCATCCCCAGAGAGTGCTGCAGATCACAATCGCGTCAGCACGCTGGTATCAAACGTGCAAAGGGGCAGGACGTACTGAGCTTGATCGTGTTCGCGGGCAGATGGTCCGTGACAGGGTTCTTGACGTACAGATACAAGATCAGTCTGCGATCTGGGGTAAGAAGCGCGCCGTACACGAACCTTGATGACCTTGAGCAACTTTTCAGGCCCGTTAACACCCCTGATCGAGAGCTTGTGCAGAAGTTGCACTGTGCACGCGGAACCACTGAGTTTCGCGAAAATTTGTGCAAAGGACAAGACAACATACCCATGAGCCCGCTGAACCGCTTGAACGTGCGCGGGATGCGCACATGGGGGTTGACTTCGATGAGCACGCCTTTTGCGGTGTGGATGTACACTTGCAGCAGCCCGGCCTTGTTGAGTGGCGAGTCGAGGAGTGTCAACAGGCACTACGCATCTCTCGCTCAAAACCCCTGTTCGTCTTTCTGGTATACGCGAAAAACGCACCTGATGGGTGATATCCGGCCGCGCATCGGCGATGTCCCTGCCCGTCTTCGCCAAGATGCCCTGGTGGTCGTCGCAGTTGAGGAGAGCATACTTGACGTCGCCCTCGCGCCCGTTCTTGCCCCGCCCCGCGGTGCTAACCCTATACGCCTCAAGACACGCCTGCTCCAAAATCACATACAGCCGCCTTTGTGTGGACGCAGGGCCACCCCTGGCGACGTGGGCCTGGACGGGGAGCATGAGCGGGTTCGCCTCCTGCTTGAGGGGGTTGTTCGACTGCTGCTGCTGCATTTTTCGCGCTTTCAACGACGAGGGAAGCGGTTTGGTGGGACGCTCGTGTGGTGAGGCGTGGCCGTAGTTGCTTTTTGAGTCGGCGAGGACAGAGGTGGTGGTGGTAGCTGGTTGAGCAGCGGGCGCGGCGGAAGAGCCGTCCCGGTGGTCAATCTGCATGGCATCTGCGTACGGCTCCGAGTCACGGGGCTGCGTCTCCTCCTCGCTGCTCGAGTCGTCGCTGGAGCTCGAGGACTCGGCCGGCCGCTTCTCGCGGGCTCGCCGCTCGTTTGGGGGCGTGGACTTGGGCCGTGCTGGAACCTCGGACAGGGAAGCGCGGGGCTGCTCGACTGGCGAGAGCACGGGGCGGGTGATGTTTCCGGAGTGTCTGCGACGACGGGGGGCGGCAGTAGCGGGCGACATCGTAGCAGTAGCAAGAAAAGGACAGCAGGGAGGGGAGGGCGGGGTGAGAAGGAGGGACGGATGTGGGGAGTGGGACGAGCGCGAGAAATAAAAGAGGGCAGGGCACAGCAAGCTCTATGCTGGGGATGAGTAGGCGATCGGCCAAATCACAGGCGGACAAGTCTCGTAAGCGGCCTCTACGCCTCTCGCTCGCTCTTATATGTACAGTAACCTCCTCCCACCAGCTACTCTTCGCATCTTCGTCTCGTGCAGGCTACTGAGCCTATCTAACGTGCTTTCCACGCCTGTGAGTCTGTCGCCGCAACACCCACGAATGCGCCCGCCATGCATCGCGCCCACATCTTCGGAGCACATAGCCGATGCATACAGATCCAACCCCACACTCGTCAACGCAGCCGATACCCGTCCCCCGCAGTCCCAAGCTCCAGTCTGCAGTCGCTCGTAGTCGGCCATTCAGCTGTCGTCTGACCTGTGCGATACGCCGAACACTATCCGGGTCAAGCGACCCCTTGCGGGCTTACCTCAACAAGGCAGGTCCGCACCCGGTCCTCCTGCTTTCCTACAACAGGCGGATTTCATGCACGGGGATAGACATGAGTCATGACGGCGATGCGCCGTACGCTGCCGTACGTGCATCCAATGGTACTATACATGCCTGAAGCGTGCAGCACGTGGACTCCTCCGATGCCCTCTTCGCAGATTCTCAACCTATACTTGTCTCCAGGCGTGCCGCCGTGCCAGTTTGCTCGCTATACATAACCGTGGCTGAAGTTCTTAAGAAGATGCTTCATACGCAATATCTGTCGCAGTGAATGAGCCCCACGAGGTCTTCGAGTGATATCGATGGTCACGCACCTCCTCTCGCCGAAATCGCCCAGTCCCGGGATGATATACGCCTTCTCGTTCAATCCCTCGTCAATCCAGCCGGTGATCTGCACAAAAAGCGTACCGTTCAGTTGTGCACACGACCCCGAGTCGCCGCTCCACGACTCACCACACGCGTCTGCGGATACTTCCCGCAGAAGTTCTTCAACCCTTCCGGCGACGCGATCTACACCCCGCGGTTGTCAGCTAAGCTCCTCCTTGACATTCCATGCCCAGTGCTGTCATGAATGTCATAATTGCTGTGCCCGTCCCACTACGGGTTGGGGACGTAGCATGCCAGACAGACACGTACAGCGAGCAAGGTGTCGCAGAGATACGCACCAGATTAATGAAGATGATACGGTCCTCGGGTACGCCGTGTTCTTTGAGCACCTCCACGGCCTTGATTGCCGAGCCTCCCGTCGCTGACAGCGGAAAGCACAGTCAGTCACCCTCGGGATCTACGCCTGACGTCTCCACCGCCCCAAGTACTCACCAAGCATGGGATCGAGCAGCAGTACGTACCGCTGTGCGATGTCTTGCGGAAGCTGCCGTACACCCCGCAATCAGCTGTCGTGCACGTCGCAGCATGTGTAAATACGCACCTTGGCGTAGAACAGCTTAGCCTGAGCGGTCTCCTCGTCCTGATGTAGTCATCATGGTCTGTTCAGCGCTCCGAGGGTGTATGGTTTTGAGTTGGGACGTACCCTCTGGATGAGGATTTTGCCAATTCGTACACTCCGGCAAACCTCCCTCAAGCCGACTTCCATTGCCTGTTGCGCCCATCTGTATAAGATGCACTGTGGCTACTTCGGGAGTGTGTGCGTACCTCTCCGGCCCGCAGGATCGACACTCCGCAAATCTTGCCTTCAAAGCCGACGCCCTCATACGTCGCGCCCTGCGAGATCGCATGCTCGGTCACCGGCCGTCCGACTGGTCCGCCTAGATATGCGAAGACGTACCGTGGGGGTTGTGACAGTCTTGGGGATGACTGGGAGGTGGTTCAGGCCCTCCTCGACCAACAGCCGGATGATGCGATCCGAGTAGAAGAGGAAGTCTCCGCGGTTGGTCTCCTTGTCCCGGATGATGGTGAACAACGCCTCGAGCTGGGCGGTTTGCGGGAGCGTGAAGACGGAGGGCGGGAGAGAGGCAGGCGTAGACTGCGAACTCGGAGCGGTTGAGATGACCATGGTGTCCCGTGCTCTGCGTTCCGTTCTGGATGTTACACGGAGCTGTGTGTGAAGTCGCGAAGATGGACGTTCACGATCTCGTAGTGAAGGTAAGAAGCAAGAGAGGGTACCAAGAAGGAGCGTTATCGATACAGAGGGCCGCTAGGGGGTCGGAAGCCGGAGAGAGGGCACGGGAGTGGTCGAGGTCAATCTCCGACTTATAGAGTCGGATAGACATGACAGCTTGCTCCTAGCCGCCGATCATATCCAATGCCATATCGCCGCGCCCTCTGCTCATGCTCTTCGCGTTCACCGGCAGAGGTTTTACCGCCGTAGTGGAACGTTCTCTTCACGGGCACGGAAGTACAGGAGGGCGCGTACTTATCGAGGGGAGAGCGCGAGATACGCAGGAGGCGGCATGCATCATTTTCCGAGGGGCATTTATACCCTGCCGAGGATTGTTTGGCGATCGCAATCTGGGTTGGAACTTGGATGTGTTTCGGTCGTGTGATAGACACTACGCACGGTTCTCGCGGTGCGGGACGCGTTGGCAGCCGTGGATACGGGTGTGAAGGATGCGTGGATCACCGTGTACTCGTAGAGAAGCGCAGCGTGGCATTCAATGCATATGTTTGAGTTCCCGGTAGCGTCAACGGACTTCTGAGTGAGAAGGATAACATGACCTGAGATTCGCGTGGATGCATGGATGGATGAGATGATTAGACGATCGCAGGTGTCGTGGCGGGGATGTGCCTGGCGTCGGGGCGCGTCGTTATCCAGGAAAGAGGTATAACAGGTAATAACCATTCTTGCGCACTCCCGCCGTCCTCCCGATGCCAACTGGTGCCGCCTTGCAGCTTGCTCCCACAATGCCAACTCTAGTCTCTACCCGCCCGTGTGTGCTCAAGAAACGTTCTCGGGCTAGACCGCCGCCCGTACCAACTCTCAACCGTACAACGTCCGATGACCATCCAGGGTCTTTCGTGAACGAACTGCCGCCGTTTCCTCGGGGGCCTGAGGTACGTCATTTCATCGCGCAGACTTGTCGCATTTTGATGCTAGCTGAACTCTAGATTCAAGAATACATGGCAACGAAGGCCTGAAGAGGAGCCAGTGCGGCAGTGCCGAGACGGCGAGCGAGTCGCACGTACGGGTAAGCGTCTTCCGACACGGAATCCTCCCGTTCTCCGGGCTGCCTAGAGCTGCCACCTTCGTCAACGACTGCGTACAAAGCTGCGTATGCGACATCGCGCTGCACGCAAGAAAGCCTGCCCGTGAACCCCTGAAAGTTGCAATGCACTGAGCACTGCTGCAGCTGGATGGCATACCTACTTGGCATGAAACACGGGCATGCTAAGCCATGCTAAGCGAGGACGAGGACGATGCGAGCGGTACGCCATGATATCTGCGCACTCGCGACGCAAGTACTCTTTGATCGCGAAGTCTTGGGTTCTCCACCCCTCCCCGGTCTAATTTTGTTTTCCATATGCTGCTGCGCCCATTCTTATCGCCTTCGAACCCTCTCGGCACATCCTCCAATCCCATCTCCTATCAATAGCTTCTGTGCGGAGTGGGAACGGCCCCGGTCCCCCGTTCAAGGCCATTTTTCAACACAACATGCTGCTCGCCCTCGTCCCTCGCGCTCTCGTGCCCTTCCTCCCGCCAGGCCTCTCCCCAGAGTCTGCCTCCGACAACCATGTCCTCAGGCTCCCGGGACGACCTCCCCGCCCACTCTCCCTTCGCGGACGACGCCTCTGCACGCCAATCGGTCGCTCTCCTGGATGAGAGCGTGGCCGCCACGCCCCTTGCTAATGCTTCCGCCACAGCAGAGAGCCTTCAGCTAGGCACGCCGCCTACGCCATACGCCAACCCCTTCTCCCCGCCAGAGACTCCCGCGCGCAACTCCTACATCGGCAGCGCGACTGCGTCTCCCGATCCGTCTCGCCCGATACTTTCGGAGGATGCCAACCGGAACGATCCCGGAGCACCCCTCACAGAAGCAGGGGTTCTGTCCGAAAAGCCTCGTCCTATTAACAGGCGAAGACGGCTTTTCATCTGGCTGGGCGTTGGTGCGGCCGCGATCGTCGTGGTGGTGCTCGCCGTCATTCTTCCTGTCTACTTCACCGTCATCAAGAAGAGCAGCAGCAGCAGCGGCTCAGGCGCGTCAGGGGGAGGCAGTGGGGGAAGCTCGACAAACCCAGAGTCACCCACAGGCGCGACGTCTGGCGGCGATGGGTCGGTGATCACTCTCTCAGATGGGTCATCGTTCACCTACAGCAACAAGTTCGGTGGTTTCTGTGCGTCTTGCGTTCCAGACTCTCGTTCCCACCCCATGCTAACTTTGATTCGTGACATCATAATTGATGCTCTTCACCTTGTCGGCATCTCGTCAACTTGGCACCTTCGCTGTTCCTATCCGCAGGGGTGGACGACCCGACGAACCCGTACAACAACAGTGCACGGCCGAACTCATGGACTCCCGCCCTTAACGAGCCATGGGACTATTCCAGCGACAAGATATATGGCGTCAACCTCGGCGGCTGGCTTGTCCTTGAGCCGTTCATCGTCCCCGCGCTGTTCGAGAAGTACCAGAATGTCACGCCCAACGCGGCTATTCCGGGCGGACAGGCGGTCGACGAGTGGACACTTAGCGTCGCGATGCTCAACGACACGAGCGATGGTGGGGGTATCGGGCAGCTCGAGGAGCATTACAAGACGTTCGTTGTAAGTGCCGTGTTCGCCATGCGGCTTCCAGTCGCCGCCACGCCCTTCATTGCCCTGATCATCTTATTGAACCGGTTCTTCCATATCACAGACGGAGCAAGACTTTGCCGAGATCGCTGGCGCGGGGCTCAATTGGATTCGTCTCCCCATTCCCTACTGGGCGATCGAGACCTGGCCCGGAGAACCGTTCCTCGCCAAGACTGCATGGAACTACGTGCTTCTCGCGTTCAAGTGGGCGCGCAAGTACGGCTTGCGCATCTATCTTGAGCTGCACACCGTCCCAGGCTCGCAGAACGGGTACAACCATTCCGGCAGGCTGGGCCCGATCAACTTCCTCAATGGATACATGGGCATTGCGAACGCGCAGCGGACGATGGACTACATCCGCTACATCGCAGAGTTCATTAGCCAGCAAGAGTACGAGGACGTTGTGCCGATGTTTGGGATCATCAACGAGCCGCTCTTGGGCATCATTGGACGGGACCAGTTGACGCGGTTGTGAGTGTTCCCGATTGGCATGGTTAAGGGATGTCGGCTGAGTGTTCCGGGACGGCCAGCTATCTGCAGGGGCATGACATGATTCGGGATATTGTGAGTCTACAATGAGCTATCGCGTTCCCGTCGGACCTGACCGTTGTCGCCCAGACCGGAATTGGCAAGGGCGCGTACATTGTCATTCATGACGGCTTCCAAGGCACAGGTTCGTGGAAGGACTTCTTGCCCGGATCCGATGTACGTCCGTCCACGTTGCGGTCTCTAGTTCTAATCGGCTCACGGTCCTTGCAGCGCATTATCCTGGATACACATCCCTATGTGGTAAGTGCGGCTCGCGGGAGACTCGCTGGGACTGCGCTGACTTGTCTTGGCAGGCATTTGGCGGTGACTTCGACCATCCTCTCGACTACTGGCCCTCTGTTGGATGCCAAGCATACTCCAACAACCAGTCCCAGCTCGACTTCGGTATCACGATCTCGGGCGAGTTCAGCGGCGCAATCAACAACTGCGGCAAGTGGGTCATCGGTGTCGGGCAGAACTCCACGTACGCGCAGTGTCCTACATGGAATGACTGGCCTAATTGGACGCAAGACATGAAGACTGGCATCAAGAACTTCGTGATGTCGCAGATGGACGGGATGGGTCTGCCTGGGTATTTCTTCTGGACGTGGAAGGTTGGCAACTCGTCCGTCACGGGCAGGGTTGAGGCGCCGCTGTGGTCCTATAAGCTCGGACTTGACAATGGTACGCTCCGCGGCTACGTGTCGTCTTCCATGACCATGCTGACTATCTTCTCAGGATGGATCCCGACCGACCCCCGTGAAGCGCAGGGACTCTGTGTATCTCTGAACCTCGGCGGGTCCACTCTGTGGAACGGCACCTACGAATCATGGCAGACTGGTGGTTCTGGCGCTGGTACCATCGCTGCGACCGCGCTCGCGTCCTTCTCCCAGTATCCTCCGCCCGCTCTCTCGAACGTTAACGGTGCGAACCCTACCCAGCTGCCCATGTACACCGCAACAAGCGCTGTGCCGACCCTCCCGACCCCGAGTTTCTCGGCTGCGACTACCACCGGCGGCGATGGCTGGGCCGATCCCGCGGATACGAGCCTCGCCGCGGTTCAGATTGCGGGATGCGTATACCCGGATGCGTGGGGTCCCGCGGTGGACTCGACGGCTCTGGTGTGTGGTGGCTCGACTGTTGCTGCTGCGGCAACTGCGGCCGCGACTGCGTGAGGGACTCTGGAGTGTATGTTGTTATTCCTAACGTGCACTATGCAGTTTCAGCGACATCGGATATGATATCCTTCTCGTCTGCGCTCTGGACATATTCTGATGCGATTAGATGTAGACCACGCGCAGAGGACTTGGACGCTTGCGACTCAGCTTTGGTCGGCGTACGGACCGTACTCTCGTACCTTGACCTGTTACCTATGTAATGTAGTATCTATCGCCTACGCTTACGCGCATTCGAACGCTTTCATGTTGTTGTCTGTATATCTCGTCGTCATTTACTGTGCATATATAGCTAGCTAGTACTTGCTCATTGGTAACCCCCCCCCCCCCCCCCCCCCCCCCCCCCCCCCCCCCCCCTCCCCCCCCCCCCCCCCCCCCCCCCCCCCCCCCCCCCCATTGCCCACCATGAACTTGTCACGGATCTCTACCTCCATGCTGTCCCCCATGATCACTTTGTATAGACACTCAGAAATGGCTTAGCTACTTTCGTCGCTCATGTCCACAGTCGTGGCACTTGCAACGAACGACAATGCGAAATCTGAATGGAAAATCACCATTACGTTCTCGACCGATGTGTGCTCGTAGCGTCTCCGCGTGTTCTATCTTGAGCATCATGTCCATGCACGTCCATATCGCAAATCTCGATCGAGCCCTGGAGCTAGAGACTAAATGGGGAGGATGCGAAGAGGTACCTTGAGCCTTACGAGTGATAATTTGTGGCAACTGAGCTTCTCGTACGTCGCTCCCATTTCATGTTAGAATATCTACTTGAACTCAACTGGCACCGTTACCCGCAGAAGTCTGCGGGATCCGCAGTTAGCGCAGGTTACTGGCAGCACCGATAAACACCCTCAGCAGCGCTATGTAGCAGGATGACAGCGCTCACTCCAGAGCATGGACTGACAGATAGCAGGTAGCACCGGTAGCGCGCTCACCATGTCATTGGCGAATTATCATGATATATGCCTTCACTGGGTGCTAGATCCACCAGTTTTGACTGGACACTATTGACGTTGCCGCCTTGATAGAATACAACATCCAAGATGAACGTATAGACAGTGATGTTTCCAAAGAAACTTCCAGGTGATAAAGCCGATTGCATAAGGATTCGTGGTAGCGTTATACTGACCACGATGAGCTCCTCCCTATATCGGAGTATCTTAGGGATGGGCGAGGCTCTCTCAGCATCTGGCGGCAACGACTTTAGGCCAACATCTGAAAGCAAAGCGTGGATATACGCACAACGCGTATTGGGACAGGCGGGCCGTCCCATGATGGGTTGTCGATCCCAAGCCAATCTTCCCCAACGAGTCGGTACCCGACTGTCTCGTAGAAACCTTGCGCATCTCCAGTGATGACGAACGTCTTCCGGCCTTGGGCATCGGCCTGATGGTAACTCAGTCAGTTTCGTAGGCAGTAGTGAAGAAAACCGGGCGGGAGGTGTACCATGTCGTTCACGATGTTGACAAGGGCCGTCCCGTAGCCCCGACCTTGCTTCGAGGGTGAGGTGGCAAGGACTTGGATTTCAAGCATCTCGTTTATTCCTGGACCGAGCACTAGCCTGATCAGAGCTGTTATCCTGGTACGGAACTCCAGCTTCCTCTGCACATCATTGCAGTGAGCACATACATGCATTCACGCGTACCGGATTTATACTGTACCTTATGCAGCTCTGGCGGGTCCGCACTATTCAGTATCGGATTGATAATCTTTGAGATGGGACCTGTGTCATTGTTGCCGGGCACTCCGCTGGAAAGCATGAGAACATTACTCGTGGTGTCATTTGGAACACAGAGCCAGACGTACAAGTAAAGAATCGCATCACCATGGTCGATGGCGAGGATGCGCCCGGAACGTATGGCTTCTGCGAAGCCGACAGTGAAAGATACTGTCCCACGAAGCTCTCTGTAGGGTGTCGGGTCTGCGTCCTGTGCATTATTACAATAATGATATGAAGCGACGCTATCTATTAAGAGGTGGGTGACTCACCTCCATGTATCGGTTGAAGGAGTTGTAGCGGAATGCGTCCTGAGCAGCACGGACGGCTCTCGGGAGGTCATCTTGATGAAGCACAAGGTCATAGATAGCTCACATAGGACAGGGAGTTGGCTCACGATATCGTAATGGTTTGACTGTTGGGTCTTCCGGGGTGTACATCGGGCGCCTGCGTGCGAATAGTCGACGAGTCTTACGCTCCTTGCGGATGCGAACCATGGCTTCCGAAGTCCCCGTAATGCAGATCATGGCGAGCAGAGGCCGTTATGTAGCAGGTCGGAGCCCGCGCCCGCAGCAGGGATAGAATGCGTCGTGGACGCGCAGACACGACAGATAGCGTCCTAGACGAGTTGTGGACGGTGCTGCGCAGCTTGGCACTACGCGGGGCGGGTGTTGGCTGATCGTAGTTCGTTAGGTACCTCGAGTCGGTCCGCGTGGCACACAGATACACCACCAGAATCAGTGGTTTGTATTGTATGTGGCCTCGCCGCAGAAATCGCGCAGCGGTGCTGCGGGGTAGACCACGAGGTGAGTCGGCGGGGTTGGACGGGCTGCCTGAGCGTTCGCCGCAGTTATTGAATTTTGAGGCTTCACTAAGGTGCTCAACACGCGATTGATCACGGTGGCTAACATGCATCCGGTCTCATGAGGTGGTAGATTCGTGCTAGCTGCGCGTGAGTTTACTCCTGCCAGGTGCTGCGACATTGGTGACAGTGTTGAGACTCACGTTGCACATGCATCTGACATTACGATAGTGAGAGGGGAGAGAAGGCTTTTTCGAGGATTCCTCGAGGTCCTTTCGAACGATATGCTGTTGATGTTCCAACGGTCAAGGTGAATTCAAGAACAAGGCTGCAGGCGCTCGAGCTTGATCGAGGCTCGGGAGTTGTCCACAGCCACTTCATCAGGTTACGGAAGCCAGCTCGGCCATTGCTTGTCCTCCAACTCTCCGCTTGTCCTCGTCCTTCTCTTCACATTCGCTACCTGGAGCTTTGGATCTGCACAACATTCTCTAACTTATCCCCCCTGCTACCGCTTAGGCCGGTCTATACACACGCGCCACGATGCTCGCCTTCGCGCGGCTCTCGTTCTCTCTTCTCGTCTCATCCATCATCCTCGCCTCCACCGCCCTTCCGGTCGAGTCCTCTGAAACGGAACTCCTGGTCCTCACTCCGGATGACTTTGACTCTACTATAGCGAACGGCGTCTGGTGCGTGCACGAAGGTACTGCCCAGGTCTTCCCGCTGACAGACGATGTCACCTCCGCTTTCTAGGTTCATTGAGCACTTCTCACCGTATTGCCGTCATTGTCGTGACTTCGCACCGACATGGACTCAGCTGGTGGAGGAGACGGAGAAGAAGGCAGACCCAGGTATCCGTCTCGCTCAGGTTAACTGCGCTGTACACGGAGGTGCGTTTGTCAGCTCGTGTGCCCGATGCGCAGTCTCGTCTGATACCCACCGGAGACCTCTGCCGCAAGAATGGCGTCGAAGGATACCCCCAGATGAACCTATACCGCGACGGAAAGTACCTTGAGACGTTCCGACAGTCCCGGGATGTCGATATTCTCACCAAGTACATCACTGCCCACGCCGAGCCTCGCAACCCTCCTGCCCCCGAACCTCCCGCTGAGGAGCCTCCTGCCGCTGCGTCGGACGATGATGAGCTGCTGGACGAGATCGTGCACCGGGAGGCTGCAAACCCGAATGGTGTCGTCATGTCGCTGGATGAGAATAATTTCCAGCAGACTGTCGACAAAGGCCATGTGTTCGTTAAGTTCTTCGCGCCTTGGTACGTCCTTCAGCCCCCTCCTTCCGTGATAATGCCGACTCAGCTGCTACTGTAGGTGTGGACACTGCAAGAAGCTGGCGCCGATCTGGAAACAACTAGGCTCCGTCATGCAGAACAAGCTCAATATTGCCGAGGTAGACTGTGAGGCCCACAGTGCACTATGCAAGAAGGAGGGAATCACTGGCTACCCGATGTTGCATTACTATGGCGGCAAAGGTGCTGGCCAGACGGAGTACACTGGCGGTCGCAAGATCGAGCAGTTGCAGGCGTTTGCCGAGAAAGTTGCTGGACCGTATGTGCTTCCTTTAGCTGATTGGGAGAACCGGTACTAATGTCACAATGCAGTGGTGTTCAGGAGCTCAAGTACGGCGAGCTGGAGACTCGCGTCGCTGAGCAGTCGGTGTTCTACCTCTTCCTGCACTCGCCGTCAGACAAGACGCTCTTCGTATGTGGTGCTGCTCTCTGCAAAGGGCTGCTGCTGACCATCTCTGCAGAAGCAGGTCGTTGAGGCTTCGAATGTGCTGTTCGGCTCTCCCGCGCTATATACGTCTACATCGTCTTCGTTCTACGACCATTTTAACATCCAGCCCGGCACCGCTGCTGTCCTTGCCCTCAAGGACCACGATCCCAACGCACCAGCCGCAGTGTATAACCTGCCGAAGTCGCTGTCCACGAAGAACAAGCAAGAGCTTGCTAATTGGGTATGGGCGAACATCGCTTGACCTTGAGTTATACCGGATGCTGACAGACAGACTTGTGCAGATTATGCGGAACCGCCTTCCCGGCGCGGTTGAGCTTGACCGGGACAACTTCCAGGACATCATGAATGCGCCCCATAAGCCGCTTGTCGTGATTGTTGCAACATCACAGAACGACAAGGCGCAAGTTGCCAAGGAGGTTATTGGCATCGCGCGGAAGTGGAGGGACGCGAAGGAACAGGCACCAGTCGTCTTCACGTGGATGGACGCCGATGCGTGGGGCAGCTGGCTCAAGAGCATGTATGGCATCAAGGCGAACATGCTCCCTATGACTGTGGTTGCGGATCATTCAGTGAGTGTGCTTGTTAATCTAGGTAGAACTGTCTGCTGAAGGCGCTGGCTGGTTCACGCAGAGACTGGTGTATTACGACACTGATCCGTTTGGCGAGGCTGTGAAGCTGACTGCATCGAGCCTGTTTCCGACAATCAATGGCGCCGCCAGGGGCACGCTTGCGCACAAGAACTCGGAGAACTTTGTGGAGCGTCTGGCCAGGGTACGTCCCGATTACGAACTTGAGTCATCTTCGTGCCCTGTCTAACGCGTCGTTGTTCGCAGTATCTGAACAATAAGTTGATTGCGCTCGAACTTTATGTGGTCAACAACCCGTGGCACACCGCGTTCTTTGCCATGATAGGCATGATTGGATTGGGTCTGGGCGTAAAGAAGCTCCTTGCTGAGTCTGATGAAGCGAGGGACATGCGTAAGGGGGATCGGTTAGATTAGTATGGGCCATTCCTTTCTGGTGCTGTGGTTGGGTGTATGATATATTGTGTACGGTTGCGCTTGACTCGTCCGAGTGGTTTCAAGTATACGCGGTAAGGTGACGACTCTGTTACTGGGTGAAAGGGCTGCACGGTCACCCAACCGACAGTCTAGACTCCAGACCCAAGGGTCTGCTATGAAGCGCCTGTGGTGCGATACGCGATCACGTGTGCTACGCGCGAGAACGAAAGTGAACATTGACGCCCCTGGAAGCGTGGTTGTTGTTTCCCGACGTTCATGTCCCCCGCTTACAAGTGCCGTCGTTAGTCGCCCTCCCCTCCCCCTCCATCATCTGCAACACCCAGGCGACCCACACTCTACCATACACCGACAGTACCACCACCAACGATGTGGTCCAAAATCAGCAGTGCACTCAAGCGTCCCGAGACACCCGCACAAGACTTCGACGCCGACGACAGGCCGGTACAAACAGTCCTCTCCACCGTCTTCGACCGTCATCCGAACCTCTCAAACTTCCACGACCCCAATGAGGTACCTTTCCCTTCACCAAGTCCGCCTGCATCCCCCTCCAAGCACGGTCGTCGAGGGATCTTCAAGCGCACGGCCAAGACGATCAGCGAGAGCGACCAAGTCCCCAATCTCCCCATCAAGCTCTCTATCCCCCATCTCAAGAAAGTAAAGTCCTCTCTCCATGGCTCTACTGGTGAGTTTTTTCGTCTCTAAGTCGTTGATGTTGTGGGGCTGTGCGTCGCCCGGTGGGAACGTTTCGTCTTGAGCATGGTGCTCATGACGTACGACATACTTCGCTTAATACTGGGGGTGTCTATGCACTCACCCTCTTTGGAATATGTTAGTCTTCATGCAGAAGCTAACTTGCTCTCCTCAGCTTCCGACGCATCCTCAATAAGCAGAGCGTCCACAGACTCGACCCAGCCGCGGCAATCCCAAGACTCCATTCGGCCACACTTACATGACCCTCCAGCACGCACTCCCATTACGCCTACTGCAGAAGGACGCTTCGGCTCACTTCGCTCTATACTCCGCGATTCCAATACGCCTGCTACAGGGCAGAGCGTCCGCTTCTTCTCCCGCGACGCCTACAAGATCATCACTCCCGACATCTCCAATGCCAGCGCAAGTGGCAGCGAACCCGAGCCTGCTTCGTTCGGTGCTCGCATCAAGACTCACAGTAGCACGCCTGTCCGTCCTGCTCTCCAGGATGTCTTCTCACCCACACTTTCGTCCAACCTGAAACTTCTTCCTCCACCCAACGATTCCAACATCTTCGATCTGTCCCAGGACATCGATCTTCCACCCATACCGATCAGCAAAGACTCGGTTCCTCTCCTCGACAACGCAATTGAGCTACCTTCCGATGCCGACAGCTCGGCTACTGCTCTTCGTATAGAGCCTGATGGCGAATTCCGATCCAGCACCCCGTCCAAGCATGACAGGAGCCAGTCCTTCAGCTTCGGCCAGACCGTCTTCCACTCAATCGGCGCCGCGGTTCGAGATTCGCCTGCTTCCAATGCCAGCTCCTCGAGCTCGCGGCGGGGTTCCCTCAAGCCAAAGGGTAACCGCAACCGGGCCTACAGTGACACCGTCTTCCACTCTATGCTGCAGGCCCCATTGACCCCGCAGAAGGAGAACGTGCCTCCTGAAGCTGACATCGATGACCGCTCAAATGGTGCCCTCGTCCTGTACCCTGCGGCCGGGTCCCCGGAGAAGGGAAAGGAGAAGGATCCCTTCGGAGCGCACTCGACGGCGTACTACACTCCCGGAACCGGCGTACCCCCGACCCCGCCTCAAGCAGTTCAGGTCCATGGTCGCAAGGCATCTCGTGAAGAGGACCTCATCCTCTCCCTCCGCACCCAGCTTGCACTTCAGACGGAACTCTGCGCGCAATACGAGGTCGATCTCCGCGGCAAGGACGAGATGATGCGCATCATTCAGTCTCGTTTCGACGAATGCGGACGCGAGTGCGAGCGACGGAAGAACGTCATCCGCGGCTGGCGCAAGCGCGTCGCCGACCTCGAGCGCTGCGTCCAGAACCTGCAACTGGAGGTTGAGCGTAGCAGGGAGGAGTCCATGGAGCGGAGCGTCATGGATGAAGCCAGCGGGTATGCCTTGCGTGCCCTGCATGGAAAAATGGAGGCGTTGGAACGCGAGAAGATTGAGTTGGAGAAGCGTGAGCGCTCTGCCGTTGAGGAGCTGCAAGCCACCCGGGACGAGCTCTATGGCACGAAGGAGGAGCTCTCACGGAGGGATGAGGCGGAGCGTGAGCTGAAGGACGGTATCGCGCGCGCTCGGGAGACGATGGAGTCCATGGACGTCAGCATGAGTTTGGAGGAGGGCGAGCGGTCCCGCGTGTTCTCGACGGCTGCGTGGGACGAGGAGCGCAAGGCTCTCACTGCTGCTAACGAGGCCCTGCGCGCTGAACAGCTTACTCTGGAGACCCAACTTACGGACGCTCGGGAAGATGCTCTCAATAAGGACAACGAGCTCAGCGTCCTCAAGGCCGAGCTCGAGGCGCAGTGGTGTGGTACGGAGGCGCAAAGCGAGAAGATGGCAGAGTTAGAGAAGGAGAAGCAGGAGCTGCGCGAGGAGGTCGAGGCGCTGAACGCTAGGATCAGCGAGATGGAGGTCGAGTGGACGCAGTCGGAGAACAGGAAGAACGAACTTGAAGCGGAAGCGCAGGAACTCTGGGCAACGAAGGAGGATCTCGAGAACGAGCGCAGCGAGGTAAGCTTTGTCGATTGAAGCCTGCGAATAATTCAGGTACTGACGGTCGTATCGCCAGCTCGAGGAGCAGCTTCGCGCTGAGCAAGAGCACTCGGAAGAGCTCACTGCCGCTCTCCGTGAGCGTGAGGACAAGGTCACGGCGCTTGAGCAGGAGCACAAGTTCGCTCTGGACCGCGCGCAACGCGTCGAGGCCCGTCTCCGGGAGCGCGAAGCCGAGCTCTCAGACCTCATGAAGAAGCAGTCCGAGCGCGAGAATGACGCGGAGAATGCACAGAGCGAAATCGCCAAGATGAAGCGCGAGCACGCGCGTATCGTCAACGAGCAGAGCCGTACCTTGCAGGATGTCGTCGCACGCGAGGTCGAAGCCCGTGCCTCCATGGAGGCGATGGTCCGCGAGAAGGCGGAGACGGATGTCCAGATCAACAGCCTTAAGGACCGGACGAATGCGCTCAATGCCGAGGTTGAGAAGCTTAGACGGCAGGTGCATGAGCTCCAGCAGGAGAGCGCGGACAAGGATATCAAGTTGGTCCAGTTCACCAAGCAGCGTGCGCAAGACAAGGAGGACCTCAACGGTCTCAACATCGCTCTTGATTCGAAGCAGCAGGAACTCGAGTTGGTGAGTAATTGTGAATTTTAGTCTATGCCTTCGCTGACGTGGCTCTGCAGCTCAAGAGGCGCATGAATGTCCGTGGCACCGCCGGTGGTACACCCGCTCCCACTGCGAAGGTTCCAGCATCCCGCAGGGAGTCTTCTATCTTCGGCACTCCTAGTGTTGCTACTCGACCGCCCTCCGTGCTCTCCGATGCTGGCAGCACGACCAAGGACCGTCGCACGAGCGAGACTCCCTCCACTATCACCAAGCCTGCGCTTGGAAGGAGCATCCGCGCCAACGGTCCCACCAGTGCATCCGGCTCTCATACGGCAAAGCGCTCTCTCGACGGCGCAATGGGTCCACCCCCTTCGGTAACCAGGAGTCAGTCTGCCACCGCTGCTACGCCTACGCGTATTCCCTCTGGCCCTTCAGCTCGTGCGACCCCCAGTACCATCAAGGCTGTGGCGAACACCCGTCGCATGTCCGCGTCCATCCTGGACTCGTCAAAGCTGCGCCAGTCGACCACCAGCCAGGAGAGGTTCCAGAAGCTCGAGCGGCTGCCGTCTGTCTCGTCCGCGAGCGAGCCTGAGAAGGAGAACTCGGCGCCGTCGTCGACGTCCAGCCTTAACTCGTCCACTGCGTCGTCGACCGCTAAGACGACGCGCAGGATGAGCGCGATGCCGGCATGAACGCAGCCGATGTTACAAGTCAAGAAGTACCGCAGTGGGTGTAATTCTTACCAAGAGTTGGCGGCTGTCGCTGTCCGTGGACAGAGTTGCTTTGAGTATGCTTCGTGCAAACATACCCCCTCATCATCTGTATTGATACGTATAGTCTCGCATCTCATCACCAGCATATTGCATCTACTCATACTCATCTAACATGCATTCCACCTCATCCACCTCTCTTCCCCTACCCCCCGCGCACATCTGCCAGTTATGGTCGACGCACATTACCTAGACCCACTGCGCACGTTTCCCACATCAGTCACAACGTTAGTTTCCACTCCATGCGTCTCATCTCTCTCGCCTTGAACTTATGCAGTTATGTACTTCGCTTTCGCTGTGTACTTGATATCGCTGCTCTCGTCCCGTCCCCGTCCACCTCGTCTCTCCACTTCCATCTCGTTCCGTCCCCATTTTCCGTCCCGTCCCCATTTTCCGTCCCGTCCCCATTTTCCGTCCCGTCCCCATTTTCCGTCCCGTCCCCATTTTCCGTCCCGTCCCCATCACCTCTTCGCTTGTGCATTTTGTTGGACTTGAGAGCTGTGAGCTGTTCGCACCTCCGACCCGTTGCATCTTCGCCCCAAAGGGCCCCTAGTATCATTTGTGCGTATGCGTCTGCAATTGAATTATTGGTATCAGATACATATACACGAGTATCGTCCTTGTACACAAGACAATCAGATGGACAAGACCGGGGAGCAGGTGCGGCCCCTCTACGTGCACCTTATTTATACGGTACTCGTACTCTACAGTGCTAGAAATACAGCGATCAACGTGCGGACGATCACATAGTTACAATGAGCATCCAGTGCCAATGAGACAACCCGGTGAGATATAGATACTTGCGCATGCAGAAGGTGGGGCGATCATCCGATGAAGTCCGCGTCCGCGTCCAACAGATCCCATCCTTCGTCCTCTTCGACAATCCGTTCGGTCTTGACTTCCTTCGTGCGCCCACCGGTGCCTCTAGCACGTGCCCGCGCGGGCGTCGCTGCCGTCGCCTGCAGGAGTTGACTGAAGTCGAGTGGGAAGCTCGCGGGGGTGGGCGGAGGCAGCAATGGCCGGGTCGCGTGCGCACGGCGGCCGAGCTCGGGCGAGCAGCAGACAGCCCAGAGGTTTCCAAGGACGTCACCGGCGTGTGCGAGAGGTACGTCGATGACCTGCGTGTGTGCGAGATAGCAGACGTTATATAGGAGCATCGCGAGCGCGGTGGTGAATGCGCTGCCTGGAGAAGAGGAGGTGCTCGGCGGAGGCGCGGATGCGAGCTGAGAATCTGCCAGCGAGCCCGAGAGGGACGTTGTGCGTTGCGGATGAGGAACACCGGGGGAAGGCGGGGAGGATGGCTGTGTCGTCGCTGGAGTGGTAGATGCGCGGTGGGAGGTGGGACGGGTGAAGGAGGATGGCGAGGACGAGGCTGAGCTTGAGGTTGAAGAGCTTGAGGAGGCTGCTGGCGGTGCAGAGGATACGTGAAGTGGCTGCTTCGTGGACCATCTACATACGGGACAGTCAACAAAACCCGATACTTGAGACTAAGAGATGAACGAACCGTGCCCATCCACCACTCTCGCCGCCGCGTACGGCACCGATCCATGGAATCCCGACACCCAACAGTCCATTCCCTTTAGCAGACGAGCTCGGTGGTGCAGTGGAGGAGCGACTCCACACGATCTCGAAGGGTAGCTTGATACCGAGGTAGAAGGCAAGCAAAGTCACGAAGTGTATGGTGTGCGTTAGTACAGCATTGATGTGATCTGGGGGATAGCCTGCACAACGCAACGTGGAGGTCGTTGATCTCGATGTGACATAGCATGAAAATTAGCGAGACTTACGACGAATGTCGCCCGGCACTGGTAGAACGAGTCCTCCGATCGTCCACTCTCCCTTCGTCCCGGCCTTCCCGCCCAATGGCGGCCGTCCGCCCACCTCAACAACGCTGAAAACCTCCACGAGCTCTTGAACAAGTCCTGACCGTGCACGCGCTATTGCATCAGATAATTGGGACATCTGTGTTTGTAACTCCTCGATCTGTCTGGCAACTGGATCTACACCCCGCATGGAGATAGGCGTTCCGTACGGAGCGCTTCCAGAGACAGCGCGTCCATGTGTGGTGCCGTATGGGTGTGATGGTAAACCCGAGCCCAGTGAAGGTCGAGAATAGCTCTGGGGTGGGGTAGTTGCGACAGAAAGAGGGGAACGAACGGCTTGTGGAGAGGTGGATGAGAAGTAGTTGGTGCTCAAAGGGCGGGAAGCCGAAGACAGGGGGCGAGGGGCCGGCGATGCACTGGAAGGAGGCGGGGTCGAAGATTGAGATGAGAGTGAGGAGTTGGGCCGATGAGATATCGGGCGTCCAGCTTGAGGAGAAGCGGATATAGGTGCATGGGGAGGAGAGGCGGATGTAGAGGGGGTAGAGGAATGGGCATGGAGGATAGTAGATGTCGCTATGGCAAGAGTGCGTCTGCGCGTTCCAAGGGAGCTTCGCAGTTTCTGTATCCGATCGCGCACTGCAAAGGGGGTGAGCGCAACAAGCCCTCGGCAGGGTGAATGTGAAACACGCACAATCGTCGTTAGTTGACCTCAGCTGATTCACCCCGTCCCATACTTCCTGCACCCTCTCCTCTCTACCCTTGTACTCAGCACGTCTCAGGCGTGCGGGGTCTACGACGGTCGCAAGGGACTTCTGCGCCGACGCTATGTGAACGTCTCGATCGGCAGTAGCATGCTGGGTTTGTAATCGCAGCGAGAGGAGGCTGGAAAGGAGACAGGGAACGATTTCGTCAGTTCAATGTCAGGAAGTAGAATTCTCGTCGTACGCACTGTTGTCTGAGGCAATTCTCGCAATAGAACTGACGTTGTTTGAGTTCGCAGTTCTGGCACTCCATGCACGATCCGCAGATCGCTGATCAAGGATGTGTGTCTAACACCTCACGGAAAGTCTAGCTAAGCGTAGTGCAATGAAGTAGCAGAGTAAGAGTCAGCGACGCGAGAGTCGGCGGAAGAGCAGAAGACGCAGGGAGGGTGGTGGATTGGGTCCAAGGACGAAGTCACGCCTCAAGCCGAGAGCCGCGTGTCGTCACCCGTAACGCGACGCCTACGCGGTCACATGACGCTACTGCATGCCATTCTCTGTTGCGCGTTGCTCCCGAAGTACTGGCACGAGTAACCAAACTCCAAGTACCTCCTGAAGCTTGGTAGACACACAGAGTTGCGCCTGAAGAGCTAAGGAGAAATGGCAGTACTAGTAACTAGTGTTAGTACTCATCACCATTAATTTGTAATCGCGACGCATGCGCTAAATAATAGAAAGAAATTCAGTCCCTCTGGGAACATATATGTAAAAATATTCCGGGGGTAGGACTGACCATGTTTGACACTCTCTGATTCAGTAGGATAGGGTAGGATGTGAGGAAGTTGCGCGCGCCACCACCCACTGGTACCCACAGCTGCGCGGCAAGAATAATCTCACGGTTCTTCGCAGAGTCCGTCACTGCGAAGTGCCCATACTCATACTCATGCCACTATCCCGGAACCTCTGACCATTCTAAATGAAGTTACATGCTACAAGTACTCCACTGCGGTCGATGGATATCCATGAAAGACTGAGCCAAACGGTATAAACATCGTGAGCTTCCATATCTCTTGATTGTACCAGTAGCGACAACTCACCGTTCACTCATCCGCAGCGATTATCAAAGACGTTCCGCAGGTGCAAGGAATGCACAGAATGGCAACAGCTTTCCCCAATCCCTTGCTAATCTTGCTTGCGCCTGCAATTGTACCTGAAGTCATATCGTGAGGTCAGCAAATGCCGCTTGACGTCCAAGCAACTGCAAGGAGAGGCTCACCAGAGACCACGTAGAGGTATCCTTTCCCGATGCTCTTAGGGATGGCGAGCAGAGCAGATCCAGCGCTGTTTACATGTACGAAGTTAGCGACGGGTACGCAATATTCAACGCACGCGTATATTCTAACCTCATGTTGTTTTAGTGTATCGTAATCGCGTGGTGTTTCTCAAAGACTACCAAGAAGGGTTGACACGTCAGGTGAGGGAGTGAAGCACAATATGGAATGCCGGTTGGTCCGTGCGTTCGGTCTTTTCTGAATCTTTGCTCGCACAGCCCCGGACAACTGCCTTCGCGTTGAATTCCATCACCACGAAGGCAGTGGCAGACTATCGCCATCACCTTCATGATCAAGGATGCCGTCAATCAACGGATCCTGCAGGACTACCAGACCAACTATAGGTCTCGCTGACCTCCGAAGTGAAGCTCACAATACGCCGCCATACTTCACGGGACCTGTCAGTATGTCTAATTTCCCATTGCCAGCTTGCTGTCGTACGCGATGCTCAAATATTCTACTATAGCATAGCTTCTGTTCTCTGGTCCCATGGCCATGAACATCAACAATACGTCTAAGAAGTTGATCGGTTTTGATCGCTCTTCCGCAACGAAGACATCTACATTTTACTCGTGAGTAACATCGCTCTATAACCACCCTTCGTCGCCCCGGTGTCGTCGGTGGAAACGCATGATGGACTGGTTGCATCATAAGAACATCGATACATTAAGGGACAGGTACCCGTCACAGACTCAGTGCATCTGGTGCTCGGACCGGGCATGACCTCAGGACACTGCACCAGAGAAGGGGATTAATACGGTACACTGTGGTCCTGTATCGTCTTTCCACCCAAGTAACGCCCTATGTATGCCAATCATCGCAAACTGTTGTCTAATGGGGTTAATCATACCGCCAACAAGGCTCCTCGTATCCGCAGTACGTTACCATTCGGTGGTGTCACCAGCCCGCTGTCTCCCGATGCATGCAACAGTCGAGGTTCGTGGCGGCGGCGGCCGTACCGACTCTTACAATATCTCGTCGGGGCGTTTCGTATCTGGTTGTTGTCCTGCCGACGCGCGCATGCATGAACCACTTTGCGACATCCTGAACGCCCTGTTGTGCCGAGGTGCCGCCGGCAATGCGCCATTTTCTGTCGCGAACCTCGGATCTGAGGTGGCGGAACATGCCTTCCGACATATGGTGTACTCGGCAACGCGGGCTTCTAGCTAGTACGACATATTCTACGTCTACACGCTGTATCATTCATATAATGTGACGTTTGCCGTTCGTCTGATGCAAACTGCATTCTATCTTGATGCGTGGTCCACGGGACACCGTCAGAGAGAGGAGACGTGCGGTATATGCGGCTTGCAAGCTTGAGCACCAAGCTGACAATGAGAAATAAAACATACTGTACAGAATTCAAGTACTCACAGTCCGGGTGCTCTCTTTAGACTCTTCTCGCACAGTTCGCCGCTCGAGACTGATGCGACCTGCATCCTGGTGGAGACGATTCTGATGCTCCGACGCAAGGTTTTTCCAGCTAATTTTCAGGGTCAGGATGCGGAAATATCGGCCATCCTAGAGCCTGCGCTTCTCTGCGCGTCTGGTTCGAGCTAGACCGCTGAGTAATTGGTGGACGAACGGCGCCCTCAAGCAAGTAGTTCTGTGAAGCGGCGTCGTTGACCCCGGACCCTCTCGACAGGTACCGCGCCAGGCAAAGTAGGATCTACGCGGGAGACCGCAAATCGTTGTGGCGGGTTTGCGTCGATCGTCATCTGCAGACAACTGCGTCCCGTCTCAGGTGGCTGTGAAACAGAGACTTTAGGCTCGCAGCGATTCCGGAGCGTGAGCTAATAAGTCCCTACAGGTCCGAGTGAAGTGGATGTAGTTGACGTGCGGAGGTCCCTCGAAGCCGACTTCGTTTTCCACATTGATTGTAGAATATTCGTAGGTCTGTCTGTTTCTGATTATAGACTTCGGTACACGAGAGGAACCGGATGGAGGACTCTGGGAATGTCTGTATACCCACCAGTGTGGCTTCTGGTCTCGAGCAGTGCCTGGCGGGGCGGGTCCTCCCTTTCGAGGTCCCTCCACAGCTCTACACTCCAGACGGTCACCGGTTAACCTCGGCCATCTTTAAGGGCATGTTCCCCATCGCATGCGACCGGAAAAAGGACAGAAGGAGCGTTCGCTCGCGCTACACTTATGCCGGTCCTCGCCGGAAGAGGTTTACGCACTGGGCGCTTGGATCGGGGCGTCTGCGTAAACCTCTTCCGGCTCTTCCGTCACTCCACTAGGGCCTACCCGTCAACTATTTTCCGACCTTCAGCGTGGACGTGGGATGCGGCTCAAATTTTGTCGCCGTCCGCGGGGCCGGGGACAGCAACGCAAATTTATCCCAAAATCATACAAAAAAATGACTCGGTGTAAGGTCTGTGCATACCGCATGAGGCAGAGGGCCAAAGTCTTGCGAAGCATGATACAAGGGGATCGAGATGGATGTTCTTGAGATGCATCGATGATGTTCGGAGAACTATGGCACATGTACTTGTTATACCTATAGCATCCGACATGATGCTGCGGGCGCCCACTTGGATCACTCACGTACAAGATACCATTTCTTCAGTTCGATATCGGGGGGAGATTTGCATAAAACATGCAATATGCCCACGGTATCGTCTCGCCTGCGATTGTAGCCTGCCGCGTGCTCGCTCCGACCTAGATTCCTCGGTGCGTCCCCTTGCGAACGCGCCACTAAGTTGCCGGAGCTTTAAACAGTTGCCCCGCCCTTCGCGGGACGGGGGTTTTACCTTGGGTGTCACCTCCTGTCGCGACCATCCGCATCTTTCCCTACTACCCCCACCTCCTCCTCCCCCTCGTCTCTGTCCCGTCCGCCTCCCTCTCGACCCTAGGTGCGACATTGGGCGAAATGGCGCAGAATCCCGCTGAATCATTCTTCGGTGGCCTCTTGATTGAGGTCTTCATCGCGTGCATGTGAGTACTCGGCCCTCCCTTCACATTTCCAAGCTACTCTTGGCTTGTGTGCTGATGCGATTTGCCTCGTTGCAGTCTCTACGGTATAACCACTCTCCAGACCTTCATCTACTTCCAGAAGTACCAAGGCGACACAAGATTCTTGAAGCTTTTCGTATGTCGTCATTGCTTGAGTTCCTCCTCGTGCGCTTACACCAAAATGTACATTAGGTGGGCGGAGTCTGGTAGGTCCGATGCAGCTCACAGTCAGCGCAGGGCTCAACGTATGTGGGTACAGGATTTTGGAGACCGCACACACCGCGTTTTGCATCCAGTTCGTGTATGCGTACCTGGTATCGAGCTTCGGAGACTTCGAGTACTTCGGGCATATCAACTGGTGCGTAGAACTACTTGTCTGACTGGATCGCTCTCATTTACTCTCGCTCTCAACACAGGGGTATCGGCGTAAGTGCTACTCAGGCCGCACCTGCTAGGCTACTCACAAACTTCCCGACCAGATCACGGTCTTCACGGAGGTTATCCTGTCGACGCTCGTACAACTGTCAGTATCTATTGTCCGTTTCTTCCTAGTTTATCAGCAGCTGACCGTCTGACAGGTTCTACGTTCGGCGAGTATGGATCAGTCAGTATCGCTGTTACTCTCGTCAAGCGCTCGTCATCTAACACATCATGGATCAGTGAGCAACAAGTCGAAGATCCTCACCGCTGCGCTCGTGAGTGTCTCAGCCTGCAATTCACACTGCACCTTCTGACATATACTGGAAAGACGATCTTCACTCTGGCGCGAGTAGGCAGGTCACATTCTTGGATAACCTCATAGGGATAGTTGGTTGACTGCCCGACTGCTTTCGTTTCAGCTTTCGGTATCGGGTCCATGGTCCTCAGGTATGTCCACTCGTACAATCACCCAGTCCGCCGCGCTCATCCATGTTTCCGCTAGTTACACCTACACGGCCTGGGTACCATTCAGAGCTCAAACGTCGGCCACGGTACGTCGCACGCGGTCGCTGAACCGTTGCATAGCCTGACCGTTCCCGCAAACAGGTCACCGTCAGCGGTGGCTTGGGTGCAGCCGCACTCGTAGACGTCTTGGTGGCGCTCACGCTCTCTTTCTACCTCACGCGAGGGCGCTCGTCCCAGCACAAGTACGCAATTACTACCTCTCTTTCATGAGATTGGAGATTGACTGCTGCTGCGCTATCTAGGCAGTCGAACAGTCGTGTCAACCTGATCATGTTGTACGCTGTCAATTCTGGTGCGATCACCGCGTACGTCTCGTTTTGTCAAAACGATAGTGCGTACAGCTTGCTGACTACGGTACTCTGGATCTTCAGTACGGCATCTATCCTTTCCGTCATTCTTGTGAGTATATCGCTGAGTTACCGTTGTCGCAATATCTTGACCCTGCGTGTTCTTTAGTATGCTACACAGAAGCAGAGTTTAGTCTTCCTCGGCTTGGTTGAGATCCAGGGCAAGCGTAAGTCTTCCCGTCGTGCGTCGAATCTCGAGATGTAGACACTAATGCATATCACGTCTCGCAGTTTACGCGAACTCCTTCCTTGGAAGCTTGAACGCTCGGTCACACATCCGCAACAAGGCCAACCCTGCGGCTCAGCAGTACCCTTCGTTCGAGTCATACAGCCACAACGGCTTCCGTCCTGTCGCGCCCCCTGTGGTGAGTAATGGTCCTTACGTTATAGATGTCCGGCAGATGCTAAGACATCTCACAGCCGAAGGTTGAGGTGTACCGCCAGACCGTCGTCACGAATGATATGGGCATGCGCGTTCAGCCAGACGTCGACAACGTGAGCATTCCGTCCGCCAGCAGCTCGGTATGTTTGATGCAGTCTACTGACGACCAATCACACGCTCATCATCACAGAACTACGACATGAAAACCCTTAAGGGCGGCGAGCTTGTCTAGGCTCACGGTGTGCGCCCAATGTATATACTTATAGAGTGTGGCACCCTCCTTCCGTTCCTTTAGGTCTTCAGTTGTGGATGGTTAGTCGCGGTCGGTTCAAGCGCCCTGTCGCTATAGCTCGCTTTCTTGCTCGATGTAGGAGTTGCGTACGATACGTATGAGGAGTCTTAGGCTGCTCTTCATTGAGCCGTGGAGTCTGGATACACGGATAGGATGGGTCGGTCATCGAGCCTGGTGCTCCGCGGATCTGTGGTACTAGGACCTGCGGTGCATACTTACTGTTCCTGTCCTTGTCTAATGCTACCTGTGCTGTGCATACGGTTGTCCGCGATATCCGACAAAGCACTGCCAGGACAAACCTCGTCACCTTAGCCGACCCGAGCCTCGTGCCTAGAAACGGCGGTTAAGTTCGGCAATGTGTCCACACAAACAAATACCGTATTTCGTTCAAACGCCGTTCGCTCGACTCGTCTTCCTGCGCTATCAACAGAATACGGCGTACGTAGGTGCTGAGGACGTCGATCCGGAAGACTTGTTGTCGTAATGCCCTGGCGTAGTACCGCAGTCCCCGTCCGGAGGCGCGTTCTTGTAGAGTGGACAATATTTTTGTGCTAGCGTGTACCATAGGTTTGTGCCTGTGTTCCAGGAGGAATTCATACAGTATAAGCTCCCACGTCCTGCATGGACCGGAAAACCAAGCAAGGGCAGCAGGCTACTAGTAGTGGCTGTATCTGTCTGCCCGCACCATGGCTGACAATCCTGACGAAACCTCTTGTCCAAAAAAGCAATGTGCGTGCCCGATGGAAGAGCTACAAGGGACAAGGAGGTGCCAGGGTCCGTGGCGCTTCCACAGCATAGAAGTCTGCGATGGGACTTCGTCTTACAGCTCGCGGATGGCATAGGCTTTACGCAATATATCCAGAGTCCCGATGTCGTTGCGCATCTTCCCTGAGAATCAACCGCGTGCTTTGCGTGTTCACTCACAGTGGGTCCGGGAGCAACTATAACCCCCTCGGGCCACGGCACACGCCGTGCAAAGAAGTGTTCTTCCGTCACATCTACGAGCTTCCCTACCTTTGTTCGCGGACGACCCAACGGAAGAGAGAAAGCGGTGCAGCACACCATCCTACCGCGCGCCGAACCCCTCTCAAGAACGATGGTCGGGATGAGTGTGGCGATGTTCTGGTTTCATGGCAGACGGTAGGGTAGCGGACTTGCCTCACCTTGCTCCTAGCTGGTAAGTACGTTTGCAACTTACCGCGGTCGAACTCGTCTACGTACCTTTGGCATGACGTAAGTTTTCCTCAATCCGAGGTAACACGCCTGTGCGTGCGACGCTCCCGAGTGCGCGTTTCTCCGGAGCCTCTTGAGTAACCTCTCAGCGCAACGCGGTCCGCATCTCACCCATTAGCGCACATGCACCCCAGCGACTCCCGTCACGTCCGTCTGGCCTCCAGTCTTCGTTACTCGAAGACAGACGACCCGACGGAAGAGACGGAAGGCGCACCGCGCAATCTTCATGCACGCCCTCGGTAGCGAGCACGACGGACAGGGAGTAGACAGCAGAGCACACAGGAGGAGCCACTCTCCTGCGGACCCTCGCAATCTACATCCTACCCGCCGGATCGCTAGGAGGATGTACTGAAGATCGTACGCCATGGAGCCACGAGAGGAAGCGAGGCAACCCAAGGCGGAAGGAATAGGAACCGAGACAAAAACCACGACAAAGAGAGAGAAGATCCGAGACAGAAACCGATGCAGGCCAGGACCGAGGGAAATGGAAAAGTGAGATCGCAGAGAGGAGAAAGGCAAGATGGTGGAACAATATGGAAGGAAGAGGAGGGGACAGGAAAGACGAGTGAGCAGAGAGAGGAAATGAAGAAGAAAGAAAGGAAAGATGGGGAAGAGAGAGCAGGGAACAAGCGAGAGGGAGGAGATGAGAGAGAGCGGAGAGAGAGTCGAGAAAGACGAGGAGAGAGAGACGAGGAGAGAGAGATAGCCGAGAGAGCGAGAGAAAGAGAGAAAGAGAGTGTGAGAGGGAGAGAAAGAGAGAGCCGAGACAGAGCCGAGAGAGAGAAGAGAGAGAGGGAACAAAAAGAGAGAAAGAGAGGAGAAAGAGAGCCAAGAGAGAGGAGGGAGAGAGGAGGGAGAGAGAGACGAGAGAGAGAGAGATGAGAGAGAGAGACGAGAGGAGACGAGAGGAGACGAGAGACAGAGACGAAACGGGACGAGAGGAGATGAGAGGAGAGAGAGGCAAGAGCGGAACAAGAGGAGAGAGCGGAACGAAGAAACGAGAGGAGAGAGAGACGAGAGGAGAGAGACAAGAGGAGAGAGGGGAGAGAGAGAAAAGAGAGAAGAGAGAGAGGAAAGAGAGTAGAGAAGAAACCGAGACAACCAGCTAGTAGACGAGTTCCAGCACCAGAGAGTCCTAGCAAGCAGACGAGTTCCCAGCACCAGAGAGTTCTAGCATCGGAGAGTCCCAGCATCAGAGCAGATCAGCAAGAGAGTAGTCCCAGCAGCGAGAGCACCAAGCCAAGAGCAAGTAAGCCTAGAGAAGCACCAAGTCCACGGTCTTCGTCCTCGTCGTCTTCGAGCCCGTTGTTGTACTCTTCGCGCGCACATCTTCGCATTCAGGCAATCCCTGTCAACCAAAGAATCAGCAGAGACCCGATCCGTACCAAGTAGGAAGGGTCACCTTTCGAATTGCGAGCGGATGGCCACGTTTGACCGTGCATCGCGAAGAGCCCGCTCGTCGCGCGTCGTCCCTTTGTCGTGTTTTCATCCCTAGGGACAAGTCGGCCCATCGCCTCACTGGCAATCGCCCGAGATGAGGAACTCCCCAGCGACTG